>NC_136642.1:4308742-4504241 GCF_949748355.1 Melanostigma gelatinosum | reverse complement strand
CACTTATCCCCCCCCCCCCCCCCCCTCCAAAAAAAGACTGGAGATGACAGGGTTATTATGCAACCGGCTGAGCAAAACTGTTGTCTGAGGCCAGCCCGAGTCTTTCTTACAATAGCGACCGATGTTTCCGACATTTCCCTTTTTGTACGTCTTCGCTTCAGTTAAGAGCGAGTCTCCGCGAGGGCCTTCAGCGCGGAGAGGCGTCGCTGTCGTCTGAAGTGTTTACGTTAACGACCTGCTCAGCAGCAGCGTCTGCACTCCGCTGCCCCTCACCGTCTGAATCATCATTTTGCACGGTTTATGTGACATTCTCACAGCGGCCGTTTTCACCCTCGAGCTCGGTGCTCCTTTTTCTAATTTAGTTTGTGCACCACAGACGATGACAAAGATTAACAAAACACAAAAACTTGCATGTTTTACATTCTATTGATGCTTCTTACAGACAGCAAATACAGTTACAACTTGCATGGTGACGTTTAGAATACATGAGATACTGTGTCGTTGGGATTAAAAGCAACATTTACCTCCTCACAGGATCCAAACACTGACTTGGTGCTTGTACTGAGTCGTCCGTTCCTTCAGCTTTTATCATCCTCTGGAGATTTGCCCTCCCTACATCGATTTTTAACAATAACAATCCTTCTCTTCCAGGATTCAGAAAGAGCTCGCAGAAATAACACTAGACCCACCTCCAAACTGCAGGTAAGAAGATCTTTTCGCAGCATTTTCTCTCATGACTCTTACGCCCGTGCGTACAGATGTTCCAGCTGTGGTGGATGTGGCAGAGACGGGCTTCTTTCAAGGCTTCTTGCGTCTAGAAAAAGGAAATTCCACGCTGCAGTGCACCCTTTTGTCTCCGCTCCCGTAATGCTGTTGTTTGTGTTGTTTTGTTTGAGATGGTAATCTCAGGTGAATTAGAGAGACTGTAGCCCATTCTGGCGTTGTTGTTGTTGTTGTTGTTGCTGCTGCTGCATAATGCACGCTGTTGAAAGCACAGCCTGTTGGATCACAGTATTATGGGTGCTCTGAAATGGTGGAAAATGAGCAGCAGTGTGACTTTAAAAAGCCGTTTAGATTCTCGTGTGGTCCCCCCCCCCCCCCCCCCCCCCTCGCTCTGCTGGGGATTTACCACAGACAATGGTTATTGTGTGCTGCTGCCACGGCTCGCAGGGCTTTGAGGAAGAGATATGGTCGTGAACGAGTGGCCCACCACAAGTACATCCGTCTCTCTTGACGTGACAAAAAGGCAAACGCACAAAGTGACTCTCATTGATTATTAGCTGTTCTTTAATACGGCGCAACAATTACTCCCTGAACCAGCACACCGCTGCGAAATACAACTCTGGTTGGTAATGTTGAGAAACCAGCAGAGAGACAGAAAAAAGCCAAACCCCCAGCGTTGCCGACTCTTTTTCAATGACGGAATCAAACGTAGCAAGAAAGTCGGAAACACTGACAGCCAATCACTTCAGCCCCCAAAGCCACTCCCCCAAAAATATCATGATGAACCTAAACAGAGAACAAGGATGTTGTTGGTGCTCACAGCTGTTCTCGGGTGACGTGCAGTGAGTGAGGACAGGTAGGCCGTCCATTTGATTTATCGATAACTGTCTTGATCTAATGAGACAAATATCACTTAACATGGTTTTGAAGAACATTACCAACTCTAGCTTTAAGAAGAAGAAAAAATGGAGGCCGGTCTTTGCAAGATACTTTGTGGGACAGATGCTGATTTAGGATTGGCCGCGTTGGTTCGCAGTCACCTGCTTAAAATGATGAAGGAAAACGTCTTTTGTGTGACTCATCTGGCGATTTGGAATTACTTCACCCTGGACAGCCGTGTTTATTGCCTGAATTAATCCCCCCTGCTGGGTCTCATCAGAAGCCCACCGCCATTAACGATAAACATTGAGCTAACCTTTTCATTCCAGCTCATGGCCCCGTTTTTTGTTATTGTACTGCGGGCTAAAAGAGATGTTGTGTTCCTCGAGGGCTCTAATCTATTTCCATACACACCCCCCCCCCCTTCCTGCCACCCCATAAAAAACTAGGTTGGCTCACATAGAGGATTTAGCTGGAGGACACGAGTAAGTCATTCGAAAGTAAAATAATCGCGAGTGGAAATTTCACAGTCGCCGTCTTAGTGGGGAACTAGTTGCCTGGGAAACAATTAAGCTTCTTCAAGATAATCCTCCTCTTCTGTGTGTGTGTGTGTGTGTGTGTGTGTGTGTGTGTGTGTGTGTGTGTGTGTGTGTGTGTGTGTGTGTGTGTGTGTGTGTGTGTGTGTGTGTGTGTGTGTGTGTGTGTGTGTGTGTGTGTGTGTGTGTGTTCCCTTTCTGTACCCTCCAAAATGATACCAACATCTAGGGCTGGGCGATATGGCCTAAAAAAAAAATCTCCGATTTTTTTACAAAAAATCCGATTCACGATTTAAATCGATTTTTTTCCCCCAAAATTTTTTGCAGATGACAGAAGCTGTTGAAAACAATTTTTTCTTTTATTTTGTGATGATTTTCCCAAGTAGGTTGATAAAAATAAAGTGCAAACAAAACCTGAACATTGTAGAAAGGTGCCTGTAGTATACAAAAAGTATTTGGTCACTCTTTTGTTTGCCTGAATCATTTAAATATAAAATTTAATTAAACATAACATTAAATGGCATTAAATAGTAGCCTTCCATTGTAAACAACTGTGCAAATGTAACTTTTTACAGTAAGCTTTTCTAACTGAATACACTGATACAAACACAGCATGAAATAAAATGTATATGACCCTTTAACATTCACATTTTCAAAAGTGCAACATCTGATCTAACATCAACATAACATATTTTGCACAGTAAATAAGTGCATGTAAACAAAATCAAGTGCATTCACAACATAACCAACAGTATTAAACAGTAGTGCATGTTTTTTCTAAATATTTTTTGCCAGGAAGACAAGCCTGTCTACTACCTCTGGCTTCAGGCATGCACGGTGGCATGTAACAATGCCCCCCCCCACACACTGAAAAGCCTCTCAGAGGGGGCACTTGTAGCTGGCACAGAGAGGTATTTCTTTGCTAAAGTACTTAGCCTTGGAAAGTTAAGTTGGTGACGCTTCCACCAGTCAAGTGGATCGGTGTCTGGGTCAACCTGCTGGACCACAGGTCAGTTGTTGCGGAGTAGAATGACATCCCCTCCAGCTCCGCAGAGATCCTTTGGCGTGTACTATTGTACAGCCGAGGCAAGGCAACGTCAGAAAAATGTTTACGGCTTGGTAGCACGTATCTGGGGTCCAAAGCTTTGAGAAGGTGAATAAACCCCGGCTTTTCCACGGTGTATATGGGCACCATATCTTTTGCGATATACATCGCGACTGCATCCGTGATGGCTTTCCACCGGGCACTCTTCTTCTCATGCGGAGTACAGTTGGTGAATGTCTCCAAAATGCTGGGTTGTTTTTGTGAGGTGGCGGCGGCAGCAGTGAAGCTGCTGGCCGCCATTGTTTTAGTTTGTAAACAATGCGCGCGCACTCTACTACGGGAAAAAGGGGTGGGGGCGATTTTCTCGATTTTCAATAAAACACATCGCCTTAAAGCACACATTCGAATTAATCGATTAAATCGATTTATCGCCCAGCCCTACCAACATCTAATAATCTGTTTTCTGTGATGCACACAAATAGATTAGCCCTCTGTTAACAATGACAGGAGGAGTAGGATGATGGGGGGGGGGGCGTCAAACATTTAATTTCCCATGCAAACGATCACAGACCCATTTACGTTCTCGCATGAAGGGGTTCGCGGTGGAGCCGGTGTCGTCATTTGAATGCCGCTCGCTCCCGGCCAGGTGAGCCTGAAAGGTTATTCATTTCTTCTCCCTGCGACAAATGGAGTCACAGACTGCCGGCCCCCCTTCAGGAGGCAGACGGAGAGAGAGAGTCGCGTTAAAGAGATTCACTTCAGCACATCTCGACAAACGCTGCGCTGGGATGAGCGGGGGGGGGGGGGGGGGGGGGGTCTCGGCTGAGGAGCCCCGCTGACTCTGTCGACACTTCGAGAATCTGGCGTCTTCCTCACGTTAAAATCTGAAGTCTGCTTCCTAACATGTACAGCCTCTTCAGGTGTGTGTGTGTGTGTGTGTGTCTCCACATAATGGAGAGCTCTGCTTTGTGTCCTTCGGTGGAGATGTGTGCTAGGAGCCAGAGTTTACCATTTAGCGCCTTGGAAGTGTCGAGGATCTATTTTGGTGAAACATCTGTGGCAGGAGGTAATAAAAAGCCCACCACTCGTCCTCTAACGTCCCTCTGAGGTTGTAAACTCTTCGGCTGCGTTTAATATCACAAACTGTCCGTACAATAAATAACATGACGAGTCTTAACATTATTGCGTACAGTGTGACTGAAAGTGGTCTGTTTCTACTTTTAGTGCTTTGTCACAACTTGGAAAAAACGCAAGCAAGTATTTAGAATGTGTCTCTGAGCTTTATCGCACTCTTATCTCTCACTCTTTGCATCGTGTCAGCTCACTTGTCACCTTGGCAGGTAGTCATGCATCAAAACCAACAGCGGCACGTTGACGCCCGACAGGATTTGACACGACAATTATTCTCACTGTCAAGTATTTACACTTCCAAGTATATCGGACAGGCAGCTTGTGCTTTTATGTGAAAGGATCACTGTGTTTTTCCTCCCGTGCTACACGTTCTATTGCAGTAGTACCGCTGAGAATACATTTTGGATTGGATGAGCTGAACGAGGAACATGACTGGTTCATTGGTGTTACCGGATCTCCTTTTTACACTGAATGCCTGACATCCATAAATTAGGGCTGCAACTGATAATTGTCTTCACAATCGATTGATCTGCTTCCTGAAGCACAAAGTGACATCCTGTAAGTGCCGGTTTCGTCCGACCAACTGTCAAAAAACCCAAAGATATTAAATACAATGATACAAAACTGAGAGAAGCAGATAATCCTCACATTTTCAGAAGCTGAAATCAATGAATGTTTGGCATTTTTTGCTAGATTAAATGACTAAAACGATAATGAGAATCGTTGAGTTAGATCTTTAGCTGAATTGTTTAAAATCAGTCCAGGACCACTGCTGGTGATTCTTAAACGGCCTTATCTTTCATTTCTACCTGAATTCCGTGTGTGATACGCTCCTGTCATAAGTAAATACTCCTCTCTGCCTCTCCGTTCATATTTCCATACTTATCTCTTCCATCTTGTTGCTTTGTGCTGCCGCTGTTGTATGACAGCAATAGTTGCATTTGTTATTTCGGCGCTGCAACTCTTGTGACTTGGTACTATTCCTTCCTTGTGCTGTTGATCCACCGACACCAGCGCTTCAAGCACAAATCCAAACGGACACTTTTTGACGTGGTTAAAACAGCAGCTGCTGGTGTTTTGTACCTTTTGGTTCCGGACCCACTGTGCTGTTTGATGTGTTTATCTTCTTCTCACAGATGGCCAAAACAGATACTTTTATTACAGCCACAACGGAGTGACGGCTGAACACTGTTCAGCCGTCTGAAACATAATGCCACATGTCAGGTTTCAACCCATCCGGATTCAAAGATTCCCTTTTTCTTATAAGCTGCCATTGTTCGGCAATCACAGCAGAATAATCCATCGCCGAAGAGGCAGAGACACCGATTTCTCATCCCGAGGCGGCTCAAATAGATTAAGTGCAACACAGCCATGACCCATGGTGCATTTTGGGTAACAAGCCCCCCTCCCCCCTCCTCCTCCTCTGTCAAGATTGTCACAAGTCGTTCTGGGAAATGTAAGAAGCCGCGAACTGAAGTGGAAGTAGATAAGGTTGCCGGAGTGTTGAAAGTAATTTACAAAACTTAATTACAGAATAGCTCCTGTAATGCTTTGGAGAACGCTTTAACAGAATATACATTAATACCCTGGATCTTTATTTAAGACATCGCACCATAAGCTAAGCCCCCCCCCCCCCCTTAAGGCGCTTGCGCATGAAGTCCGTTTTTTCCATCCACAATTGTTGCACATTTAAAATAAATAGACACAAGCTCATGTGGTTTCAATCATGTTTGCACATCGACTCTGAAACCTTTCATCTGTCATTTAAGTTTTTGAAACAAGTTTGATTTTCTGTGTTGTGGAGAGCCTTTAGAGAGCTGTCTGACCCCTCAGAGACACCGTACATGCAAACGTCATCATCCAAAATGTCATCTGATGAGCTGATTCACTGTACGACAAAGTAAAGAATAGAGATGAACCATTTAAAGATAGATGTACAAAAGATAAGAAGTTAAAGATTGTCCATTATCCTTTTAATCTTGTATAACAGAGGAAAAAGAATCAGACTCAGTGAGCTGGATTTCTGTGTGTAACAATTCTTACTGGATGACCGATTTAAAAGGAAAAATAGGGACCTGGTGTGCAAAGGCCTCTGTTTTTGTAAGCGACAAAAATAGCACCCTGGTTCTCGCTGGTGAGCGTCAATTTCTGCCAGTTGGGATGACTCAGGCTGTAGTTCGCCAGCTAATTAAACCAGCGTTAGCTCCGCGAGGTGGTTGAAAACGCCGTCTCTGACTTTGTTCATGCCTCCACTGGACTCTTTTTGAGTCTTGCTTCAAGGGTTTTGCACTGCAATGCATCAGCATTGTTCTGGTCCTGCAATGTAGAGCTAGTTAGTTCTTGCATGAAGATATCTTACACTGTGCCAGGCCTCTGGGGGATTCTGTGCCAGTGACACACCCAGCATCATTTTTCACAGCTTTACCATTAAGCACAGTGGGGGGGGGGGGTTATCAATATTCATGAGGGGGGGTGGTGGGATGAGGACCGGAGGCAAGAGGAGGGGGAGGGGGAGGAGCTGCAGGAATACCTCCTGGTTGTTGCGCATTAATGTTTCCGTGTTGGATCTTTTGCAATGTGATGGCAATTTGAAGCGAGAAACAAGCAAATGCTTTTTTGAGGACGGCTTCCTTTGACCTCGGAGTAATCGACCCTAATCGATGTCTTGTTCCACAATCACCGCCTTTATAAATATTGATGAGTTCTATGCACCCATCTGTGTCCGGCGCTGGCTTGTTCCTGACCTTTTCAGTGAAGGTCTTGTTCATCGACTGCAGAAAGCTGAAGACCTTCATGAAGACAACCGCTTCAGAATCGCTTTGTTCATCGAGCAGACTGAATAAAAATGGGCTCTTCTTGGAGACGTTTGTGCTGAAGCACATCAGACATTTGCATCGGCACAAGGCGGGGTCAGAGACTAATGTTTGGTCAAAATCAACCTTCGACGTTGATGAAATGTTTTTGAGATAAAGAACGAGCGAATACTCAATGTAAACATGGTTTTGTTGAGTTGTCTTAAATACAGAAGCAAAGAACGTCTTTGAAAGTTTGAAAAGCAAGTACAACCAAAGTTAATCACATTTACAGTAAATGTATTATATCTTAGCTAAATAAGAGACCATAAGACGGGAAGAAATGTGCTATCTGGAAAGAAAACATCACACCTAAAGATAGATATTAGTGTTAGTGTAGATATAGAAGTGTTGGCATTGCTCCAGGAGCAGAAGGACATCATAGTACAGGTGGGCGTTACCAGACCGGGTTCTGCTGGTTAGTTATGGCAACCGTTCTCTTACCCATCTGCCACAAAATCATTTCCTTCCTGAGCAAACCGCTCCTTCCTCATTTATTTTCTCCTCACAAAGTTTAGAGTGTGGGGGGAAGAAATGACTGTGCGATGGTAGCAGCGTACGCCGGGGCCCAGAGTTTAATTTATCCTTAATGTTTTCCACTGCGGCACTTGTTTGACAGCGAAACCGCGGCCCGCCGTGATTCATGAGTGTCATTTCAATTCTCAATGTCCTCGTTTGCGAGTTTGTTTTTCTGGCAAACATTTGTCCAGAATGTTATGAATGGGTTCGACGGTGGACGAAGACAGCAGTTTGAGGGGGCGACTGATGGGAAATCTGACACGGAAGCAAACAGAGGAATCTTTTTGGCGGGCGAGGAGCCACAGACGCGTATGAGTAAACGGTTTGCGTCAGAGCCCGTTTACCGCTGTGAGAGCCTGATGGATGTCCCCCTGAAGTCACAGATCAGTGCTCCTGCCAAGACGCTTTAAAGTGTCTTAATGATATTTGCAGGCCGAGGGGGACGAACTGTTAACACTCATCTGGTTGCAAATGGTGAAAGTGACTAATAACCAGTGGCTAACATCTCTTTGGAATGTTCTTTTCTCTGTGTTGATTTGTTTTACATTTCTCTACCTGCTAGCCTGAGAGCTGACGTGGGGTCGAGGGAACAGAACCAACGCGCGATCAGACTCTGCTTGTTCTGATCACTGACCTTTTCGGTAATAAAAAGTGCTCCAGTGGAGGGAGGCTGAAGAGGGTCTCTAATTATGACTGAAGAGACTTCGGCGCAGGCCTGTGAAATTAAAAAATATTTGCATCATGCTCTCGACTAAATTAGTTTATAAATTGCAAGAGGCTGCAGTTTCGTCTCTCAGGCAAATTTTGTTTTGTTTTTAGGCGGTTTCCTTTCCTGAAGCGGTGTTCCTGTGAATCCCTGGACTGCTGCACCGATTCGCATGTCAGCATCAATTCTACCTCGTTTTATTCATGCAAAAGCAAATGTTTATAATTGCCCCTCGAAGATCACACACGCACACTGAGATTGTTTAGAAAAGGCTACTTTCCGCATCAATTGTCATCAGACCGTGTGCTCTTAAAATGTTTTTATTTTCATGCGCAACTTTGCTTCGAGGGTCATGCGGTCCTCATTAATGGAACAAAAGCTTTTTATTTTTCTCTACGTTGCTGTGTCATCCCTTCACCCCCGAGCACACGCTACAGCGATATTTCTTCTGACTCATGATGCCGTTTCCTTCATGCAAAGCCTGTGTGTGTTTTTGTTATTGTACAGAGCATTTTTCATGCATTATTCATCTCTAGCCAGAGGCAAACATTTGCGCTGCATCAGACTCCGGCTGCGGGGAAGAAAAAAAAAAAGAAAAAATGCTTACCACGGCTAAACCTCTGCCGTACCTCAGACGCATCGGGCTGAATTCAAACGGAAGGCTGAGGAAAATACACAGATCCCCTGCTTCACTTACAGCTCAGTTAATGTGATGTAAACCTCAGCGGGGACAAACTTCCTGAGTGAAAGGCCGGTTCTTCAAACCCTCTCTTTAGAAGTCCACTTCCTCAATTCAATACCGGTTGCGGTTTAGATTGAATTGAGGTTTCCCTCCTGTGAGAATGCAATGTTATGACTTGGAAAGCACGCAACCTACTCACACACCCCCCCCCCCCCCCCCCCCCCCCCCTCCTGTTGTTGCCGGATAGACCGTCCGGTCAGTAATTGCATATTTCATTGGACGCATGAACAATAAAAGGCTTGATTAAAAAACAAACTGTCATTTGAGACAATGAAGACAAGAGCACAGAGGAAGGAGGTGTCACCTCGGACCATTGAGCTGCACAGTAATTGGTCTTGGGGCTCTTTCGCAGTCGGGGGGGGGGGGGGGGGGGGGGGGGTGAAGATTGCTTCATTAAAGTTCCTCTTCTGATAACTGCAGCCACCACGCTGATAGAAACGAAGATCTTAACTGAACGACGGTGCCATTAGGAGGGAAAACCGCCCGCGGGGAAAAGAGCCGGATAGCGAATAATGCAGATAATGGCTTTATTTGTGCTTGGCGGTGTTCACAAGCTCCAAAAAACACACAGATTCACATTCAATTACTGGTTTTCTCTCCTGTTTTATTCATCAGTCCCTCGGAGCAGCTCTATTTACCTGCTCCCGTAAACAGCTCTCCGTGTGACTCGCTGTCTCGTGTTTTCACCAGGGACATTTGCTGTTCTGACCTTTTACGTTGAAGTGATATTCCACCGATCTGATCTTTTCAATGCAACCCAATCTTGGTGTATCAAAGAAACACCCTCTTTAGACTTGAAAGGCGGCTGTTAAACAGTGTTTCACAGAACAGCTGTGGGCAGAGTGGATTCATGTCGGCTGCAATGGATTCCTACACATCGGTTTTTATGGTGTCCTGCAACATGCTCTGTATGTTCAAACATAGTCATATTTTCACAGAAATATGACTAATACACTGATTTCCACGAGTTGCATCTGTTACAGAGGCTGCTATTTTCCATAGAAGCTAAATAAAACCAGCATCAGCTGCAAAGCGTGGCGGCAAAATCATTGTTTCTTGACAGTTTTCAGAGAAAGAGGTTTTATTTTGTGACCAGAACTCCTCACATGCCTGCAGGTTAGACCATTAGCTTGGTACAACCGGACAATTAGTTCAAAAGAAATGAGCATCCTCAGTGACCTGTGGACGATGACGCCTGCTGTGAGTAACTGTTGCTCGTGCGTCCAGTCTCGCACTAACAACACTGGTCTCTGAGGTCTTACCAGTGGACTCATTAAAGGAACCTCACACATAACTAACATAGACGTCAAAGGACAAGTCAGAATAACACAATACAGCCTCGAGGCACATTTCTAAATGAAAGTTTCAGTTTGACTCATTTACTACCGCACACACTCATTTTATCTTCACATGACTGTTTGTTCCTGCTAGGTTTGGCATTCTTTAACAGTGGTTGCTTCCAGTTTTGTCTTTCTCAGAGATTATTCTGGTTTGTCGTTGCAGCGTCGAAAATGTAGTTTCGTCGTCTTCTTTTTTTACCTCTCCTGTAAATATGATCAGAGGAGATTGATTTACCTGATGCATTCCCCTGTGAGTGGTGCAGTCCTATCTCATGACTACATCTCTTTCATCATCTTAACCCGAGCTCTGATGTCTGTGGGAATTGGCTCTGGGTGACGAGATAGAGTTGGCGGTTTTTTTCTGTTGATTAGCCCACAAGATAAAGGTTATCTTTTTTTTTTCTTTTTTTTGCCGATCGCCCTGTCTATGAAATAAGGCTCTGAGGATAATTAAATGGGCACCCTGGTCTCACATACCGCACTGTATCGTGAGGAGGAAAGGTCATTCAATATATATGGAAATTATTACTGCTGTCGTTATTACGGGGGCGCAGCTTGGATAGTTTTCAGGAACAGGGAATGAAAGGTAAAAATGTGGTAACGTGTTCCTTTATGTTTGAAGAAGAAACCGTTTTTTTAATCCTCCTCTGAAAGCTGTCTCGGTCCGATCTTCCTCAGCCTCGTGTGCACCGACGACTCTTTGTCGAGGTGAACCACAGAGCAGGGTCAGCGTGGGATGCAATTACTCCCTCACAGCTTCCACAAACACAACTCTCCTCTCTGACTGAGTCATGGTGCTGAGGCTACATTCAGTGAAAGATAGGGCTGCACGAAACACATAATCACCATTACTTTCATCGTGATTTATCTCGATGAGTCACTGATTTTGTTGAGCTTTCACATTTAAATAGAATAAATAAACGTCCATGATGTGCTGTGCTCCTGCTAATGTGCTGTAAAGACCTCATTCACAGAGACTCCTAGAAGCAGAATAAACTTGGAAGAAAACCTTTCACCCTCAAATTAAATCAACAGAGCACTGCTTTGAAGTTGTGCTACGTCCCTGCTCATTGACACATTATTGCCTCAGACTTAGAATCCAGGTTCCTTCCTCTACGCATGAGTTCATTTTTGGGTTGCCCGTCTGCTCTGCGGTATATTACTCTTCTACTCCAGGAATCTCCAGAGGCCCCACGATACATTATGGCAATACTTAAGTCACAATATGCAATGTATTCGTGATTAACTGTGCAGCTCTAGTGAAGGATCTGGACTGTTGTTTCTATTTTAAATATAATACTCACAGGATGATTGAATGTAAAGAAAAACACTGTATGGGTGCTCCGTTATGGAGGAAGCAGCCCAGCTGTCTAAAGTGGGACAAGGCGGTGGCAAGACTCTCACGGACACCCGGACCCCCGGAACAAATGACCCAAATACCCAGTGAATCAAGGCATTTGGCTGACGGTGCACTGCAGAAGTAGCGCTACTTACACAGAGAGACGAGTATTATTGCAGCGTCCAAAACAAAGCCCAGGGGTCTCCGAGCAACCGCCAGCGGTGGCATGCACATTCTGCTATTGACTTAGCCTTTATCCACGGCCCCTTGTGTGGTTGTCAGATCCCCGACAGCACTCCGAGCGGGGACCTCTGCCATGACCGCTCATCTCTTATCTTTGCCACCGCGTCTGAGCTATTATCAAGGCCGCAAAATCATCAGCCTTTTGAAGGAAGTGAGCATGTGCTTTTTATGGGACACATTTGGAAATGGTCAGTCTCTTTCAGCACGGCCTCAAGGAGGCTTGTTAATAGTTGTGGCGGTAATGGAAGTGTCACCTTGAGCACAGGAGGAGATTGCCTTGAGTGAGGAAGAAATAGGCATGAAGGAATGAAGAGAGTTCAATCTTTGCCTACTTTCTGGCCGCCGCACACCTGGTCGGTCACTGCCCGCAGTCTGATTGAAGCGTCGTCTTAGCGAGCATTCGGACCGAACAACGTGAGTGGCTGCGTTGGTGTGTTGTTCAGGTACAGGTGACGCATGAAAGATCATCCGGGAAGACCAGTTTAGGGATCAACTTTATTGCCGAAACAGCCCTGTGGTTTTTACCTTTACACCAGGCGGCAACCTCCAGTTCTGAAAAGTGAAGCCAATGAGGAAGTGCCTTTGACCTGCATCCTCTGTAATGTCCAGCAGGGGGCGACTCCTCTGGTTGTATAGAAGTCTATGAGAAGATGACTCTACTTCTCTCTTGATTCATTACCTCAGTAAACATGAGTTTATGGTCTCAATCTCTAGTTTCAAGTCTTCTTCAATACAGCATGATGTTCATTTAGTAAATTATGGTCCAGTTAAGCAGGGTATGCTTTAGGGCGGGGCTTACTGTGATTGACAGGTCGCTACCACAGTGTTGTCCTGTTTGGGAGTTAAACCCTTTCACAGTGTGTTTTCAGTTCATGAATGTTAATTGTAACATTTTGGTTAGCCTAAAATTGTCTTAATCAGCGTTCGGGTGTACATAGCTCCACCCTCTCGTGTCACTTGTGGTTTCAAAAAAATCAAGATGGCGACGGCCAAAATGACAGAATCAAGGCTTCTGAACCACAGGGCACAAACCAATGCGTGACGTCACGGTGACTACGTCCACCTCTTATATACAGTCTATGATTTAGACAACTGTAAATCTACTGTTCGCATTGAAATAAATGAATGCAGCTTTAGACAGTTAACAGACCGATGGGATCTCAAGTCGATTTGTAATGTTCATTTCATCAGATTTGGGTATTTGTGACCACGTGAAGAGTAGTCCCATCTACGGCTCTTTCATAGGCTCCAGATCTAAAGAGATCCAACTGCAGAGACACAATAAATAAAGAGGCAATTGAACAGATTAATCAATTAGTCAAAGAACTTCTGTTACTTACTTGAATTTCTTCAGTCAAGGACGGCCCTTCAAGTAAGTCATTTATCGAACACATTTATTTTGGCAACCTGACAGCCTCCTGTCAAAACTCATCCCATCCCATCTGAGGCATGATGGAAATATTGAATCCCTCTGCTCCAATTTAACTTCACTTAAATACAACAGGAGAATGTAGGAACAGCTGAACACGACCACCAATGAACTGTGGTTGGCCCTCACTTTAGATTGTTATGACAGGCTTTCCAAGCACAAATAACTGTTGGCTATCAGATGTCAACATCTGTCTCTGGGAGCCTATGAATCCTTGTATTTAGGGGTCATTTCCTGCAATCGGTTCAGATAGCGCTCTCTGTCTGACCAAAGATGCAACACAGTTAGTTTTAAGAGAGAGAGACAAGTAAAACCAACGTTGTTTGATGTTCTTTAACACCGGTTTTTGACAGCGAGCACCCTCCATGTTTATGGTGCAAGTTCTCAATTACTGCAGTTTAAGCAGTAGGTTTACAAAGACGAGTACTCCTTCTTATGGACCAACATATCCCTTGTCATTCTTTGCTTTTGTCATTTTATTTTCACAAAATAAAAGATTTTCTTTGTGCCTTGAAACAACACGGGTCCAGATTGGCGACGTCGCTATCGACATTGAAAATAATTCCCCAGAGAAGCCGTAATGATAATCAGCTCATTAAAGAAGGCTTAATAGAGGGGCAGCGTGTGTGAAAGAGTGGCAAAGTAGATTTGTTTGAATTTGCGTGTGTTGATGCTGAAGGAGGAAAGGAAATGTCTTTATTTCTATTTAAGGACACCGATGTGTTTCTTCAAGGACGCACTTGGAGCCAGATGCCGCTGTCAACAGTTTGCTGTGTGTGTGTGTGTGTGTGTGTGTGTGTGTGTGTGTGTGCGTGTGCGAAAGCTAAGGGTTGGCGTTAAACACCATCCCAGGTAATTACATGAAACCGGAGGGATTGTTCGTCGTCCCGGGCTTTGTGATCTGGACATTGTCCCGGTCTCCTCCTGGCTCCGTGCCAGCTCGGGGTCTTACCACAAACAACAGTGGGGGAGGGGAAGGGAGCGCTTAATATGGAAATAGCATTAATTACTGAGCCTAAACAACAGATGTGACCCTCGGCATTAAACTCATCTCACGAATGAAGACGGGCTGGAATATGAAATCATGTTGCGTCGCTTTGGTTCTACTGGTTCACTGGTGTGCGTGCGTGTCAGTGTGTGTGTGTGTGTTTGCTTCAACTCAGCTCCCAGTAGCAGGTAATCTAATCTTCCAATCAACATTTTGATAGATAATCTAAATCCTACTAAAATCGCCCTGAACTGAAAACCCCTCAAACCCCCGCGGCTTCGTCGTTTCCCTCAAATCTCCGTCATTAACTTGTCAGAAGCCCCCCCCCCCCCCCCCCCCCCAAATCTCCGTCAGCCCGCTGGCAATTTGTAACACCAGGCTGTCGAGTCCAATGCGGCGATTAACATATTAACACGTCTTTTGTTTCAATTTCTCCAGCGCTGGCCCCAAAGGAGACAACATCTACGAGTGGAGGTCGACCATCCTGGGACCCCCGGGCTCCGTGTACGAGGGGGGCGTCTTCTTCCTGGACATCGCCTTCACCCCCGACTACCCCTTCAAACCCCCCAAGGTCAGCAGCCAGCAGACACAACTGTTACATTATTTTGAATGTTTGACTGAGCCGACACAAGCGTCAACATCCTGCACAGAGTAACGGAAATATCTGGAGAGAATGACAACGTATTAAAAAGAGCTCGGTCTGGGAGGATCCCTCAGAGAAACATTAGTATTCATATGGAGTCACGTCTCTGGCCGTCTCATGAATTATTCACTATATTATATATAACGTAGTCCTTTTATATTAAACAATATTCATAATTGAGGACAGGTTGCTGAAACTAGCAGATGCCACACACTCTGCTGGTGTGATATTAGTGTTATCAGCACGGACTCCTCATCTTACTTCATATAGAGCCGGGTCACAGTGCCCGGTGTTTACTGGTTTAAGCCTGCAGCCACAAACTGAAGATGAAGTCATGACTCAGGGCTTTCGGTTAATTTATTTACGGGTTCACCCACCTGTTCTCTAAATCATGCAAGTTCTGGTCCGTGCATGACGAGACGTCTCTTTCCAATTATCACATGCTGCTGAAGTTACAGCCGATGTCGTGGTAGTCGTTCAGGATCCGCACTGCAGCTCTTCGTGCACTCTTTTGCAGCTCGGTTTGCACTTTTATGAGGAATCGTCGTGATTTTGAGCTCAAATCCTGACCTGTTGGTTCTGTGTCCACTGAGCACTTTGAGGGTGTTGAGTGGATGACACGCAGACTGTCGGGGCCAGTCGCCCTTTAGTTTTTCAGTGCATCCTATCCCCCTTTCACTTGGCCTTCATTTTCTGCCCCCCCCCTCTCTCTCTGTTATGGAAACCCCTCCCCATGCTCGCTCGCCCTCTCCTCTCGCTCTTTGTGCTGTGTAACCACCAGCCCTCTGTTTGACAGCAGACTCAAACAAATCCACAGGCTCCGGCCCAGCTTTCTGTTGCCGGAGGGACTTGAGTGTTTCCGCCGCCCCCCCCCCCCCCCCCCCAATACCTCCTACCCCTCCGACACACTGTGAACTGCAGCCAAACCCCTCCACACACACACACACACACACACACACCAAAGCCTTCGGCCTGTAGCTGCCACACACTCCCTCGCTCCAGAAACGGACCAGTGAAGCTCAGTTGCTGAGTGCTCTCAGACCCCAGGCTCGGGAGCTTTAGATCCAGAATCCGGCTCTCCTTTTTTAGCTCCTCTAAAAGAGAAACAAGAGCTGACAAGTTCGCCAGGTGGATGCGTCTCTGCTTCTGAACTCGGGCCAGGAGAGGAGCTCTGGATCTGCGGAGGCGGAGCGGTCGGTTATTTATAACATCCTGCCCTTGTGTGATTTTTGGGAATGCCAAGGCTCATTAGAGGTTTCCTCTGGTGGGTCAGGAGGGCCAGATGTTGGTGATTGAAGCGGGGGGGGGGGGTAAACAGTGGTGTCAAGTGTCAGAACCGAGCAGATGTCAAGCTCAACGTCTGAGCCGGGACGGACTACATGAACAGAGGAAGGTCGGGGGGGGGGGGGGGGGGGGCACAGTTTGAGCATAAATTCCTAAATTCATTAATTTAATACGAGACTGGTTCATCATCATTACTGTTGCTTCAAAAGCTCGGTGTTAGAAAATGGAAATTGTCATCACGCTTGATTTACTCTTTTTTTTAATGTATTTTCTTTGCTTCTTATCATTTATTTTTGTCGTATTTTTTGTAATTAATGTTTACTACGTCTTATGTTTCTATTCTCCTTTCTTGTTGTTTGTCTTTCTTGAGGTCCGTTATTTAAATGTTTAAACCTGTGGCTTCATGAACACTTTGTCACGTTTCTTCTTTAGATTTTCTGAAGTCTGAAGTGTTGAAATAATAAAACAGTACGTAACATGAGTCAACATGTGGTGGGTCACTGTGTGCTTTGTGGAGGCTGTTTACTGTGACGAGTAAAGGGATGAATCAACACTTGGGTCCAATATTCAAGGTGGCAACAAAACTGTTGTGTTGTTTTGGTTTTACACCATGCTGCCCTCTGTTGGTCTGATTTATTAAGAATATCATGAGTGTTGGTGGATACTAGATGGACTACATGCGGTTTGCAAGCAATAAAAAAATGTATGTTTGTGGCTACATGCACATCCAGAGACAGACAAATGGTGTGAAGTGTCCCTCAGTGGAGCGATGGAGCGATCACACTGATGCTGATATACAGAAGTTAATGTGAATAAAGGAGAAGCGATGAGGCCCACAGCAGCCTTAACCTGTCCTCCATGTCTCACCTGTTATTACTGCGTTATAACAAGCTCCTCATCCTCGCACACCAAATCATCTTCCTTCACTTTATCCACTGCAAACGGGCTCGTATTTGAGATTTGATCAGATCTGAACTCTGCAGGTCTCTGTGTTCATCCTGATGTTACGTAACAGGAGTGTTCACAAACATCTGTAGAGCTGTGGTTTCCCACTGTTGGTGGTGGCAGTTATGGAATTAATTAAAGTCCATTTCATTATTCTGTTATCATTATCGGCTAATTCATTGTGTTAAAATGGCAACATCCTTTTATTTTCGTGGTTTCCTGGTGTTTATTGGAATATAATTATTTGTAAATAATTAATGCAGCACAGAGTTCTCTTTCCTCTTGAAAGCAACGCTTCCCGTAAAGTGCTGACATTTTTTGTTTTGTTGTAAACGTCCGATTTTCTGTCTCTAAACTCCCAAACTGTTGTGTTTGTGCGTCCTCAGGTAACCTTCCGCACGAGGATCTATCACTGCAACATCAACAGTCAGGGGGTGATCTGTCTGGACATCCTGAAGGACAACTGGAGCCCCGCGCTCACCATCTCCAAGGTGCTGCTGTCCATCTGCTCCCTGCTCACAGACTGTAACCCAGGTGAGACTCTCTGCCGTCTGTTTGGTGCTTTTTATTAGTGAGAAGTCAGTAGTGGTTCTGTGAATGCTTCTTACTCGAGGCCTACGGTAATAACAGCGTGTTAAGCGCCACAATCCATGACCAGTTCAAACCCTCATTGATGCTCAGTGACAGATCGTTGGCACAGTTGTAAATAATAAAAGCACAAGTCCACAGCAGAGGAGATCCACAATAAGTGATCAACGATATTGATGATTTGTCCTTGGCTTGAGAACAAGACGTCGCGCACTAGTGCATGCTGGGAAATTAGTTTACAAAGCAAGAATAGATGGGTCAGTGGCTCCACTTTTTAAAAGATGATCTTGTGAGAAGTGTTGAGTTCAATGTCATGAATGTGAGCACAAAGGAAGTACGGGGGAATAATCCTCCAAGACGGTTTTATTGTTATTTCACCGTCTCTCTACAGTCCTCGCTGCTGCTGATTGGGTTGTCTTTGCCTGTTTAATATGATTTACTGGTTATTGATGCAGCTGAATTTGAGACTGTGTAATCAAGTCTACTTGAAGGTCACCACACCATAATAAAAATGAATGCCCCCCCCCCCCACCCCTCAGGACAAACTCTTTATAGTTTGCAACCAGCGTGAGTCTGGGAGATGGCTTAACGATCTGGAATTAGATAGAATTGCATTTATATCAATCACGGTTAGTCTGGAGGGGAATGTAAGAAATCACTCGACCATAGTTCAGTTTTTAAAATGAATGCTATTATAAACTGTACATTTAAAGAAGCTTTCCATAATGCGATATGTACTACAATAACTATGAGGGTGTAGACGTTTGTCACCTGCATATTTAGATTTAGATTTGTATAATATATAACAGAACTCTGCTCCTTGGCCTGTTCCAATGGATCCAATAGAAATGTGATCATGACTCATCTTCACCAGCACAACTGTTCACATAATCTAAACCGGAGAGGATAAAGACGTTTGTTACCCGTTGACGGTGGATCGTCCCGCCCAGCTGAGGTGATTATTGATGCTTCATGATTTTAAATATTCTCTCTCTGCCTTTTGTACCTTTCAGCCGACCCTCTGGTGGGAAGCATCGCCACACAGTACCTGACCAACAGAACGGAGCATGACAGAATAGCCAAACAATGGACGAAGAGATACGCCACATAGACCACCGACCATCCCCTCCTGTACCTCCCTCACCCGTCACTCTACCTCTCGCTACCTCTCTCTCTCACCCTTAAGGCCTTCACACAACGGGGGGTGGGATCAACAAACAGCACGGAAATGCGATACTTGCAAATATTTCTCATCAAAACGAATTAGTTACAAGACTTTAAAGTAAAAGGTTCTAATAGATTCACGCAGGCAGAGGACCAACTACCAGGATCCCATTGATCACTGATCCTACCGATCGTTGATCCTACCGATCATTGATATCATTGATCCTACCGATCATTGATCCTACCGATCATTGATAACATTGATCCTATCGATCATTGATCCTACTGATCATTGATCCTACCGATCATTGATATCATTGATCCTACCGATCGTTGATCCTACCGATCATTGATATCATTGATCCTACCGATCATTGATATCATTGATCCTACCGATTGTTGATATCATTGGTCCTACCGATTGTTGATATCATTGATCCTACTGATCATTGATCCTACCGATCATTGATCCTACCGTTTGTTGATATCATTGATCCTATCGATCATTGATCCTACCGATCATTGATAACATTGATCCTACCGATTGTTGATATCATTGATCCTACTGATCATTGATCCTACCGATCATTGATAACATTGATCCTACCGATCATTGATATCATTGATCCTATCGATCATTGCTCCTACCGATCATTGATATCATTGATCCTACTGATCATTGATAACATTGATCCTACCGATCATTGATATCATTGATCCTACCGATCATTGATATCATTGATCCTACCGATCATTGATATCATTGATCCTACCAATCATTGATATCATTGATCCTACCGATCATTGATAACATTGATCCTACCGATCATTGATATCATTGATCCTACCGATCATTGATATCATTGATCCTACCGATCATTGATATCACTGATCCTACCGATCATTGATCCTATCGATCATTGCTCCTACGATCATTGATATCATTGCTCCTACCGATCATTGCTCCTACGATCATTGATATCATTGATCCTACCGATCATTGATATCATTGATCCTACCGATCATTGCTCCTACCGATCATTGATATCATTGATCCTACCGATCATTGCTCCTACCGATCATATATCATTGATCCTACCGATCATTGATCCTACCGATCATTGATCCTATCGATCATTGCTCCTACCGATCATTGATATCATTGATCCTACCGATCATATATCATTGATCCTACCGATCATTGATATCATTGATCCTATCGCTCATTGATCCTATCGATCATTGCTCCTACCGATCATTGATATCATTGATCCTACCGATCATTGCTCCTACCGATCATTGATATCATTGATCCTACCGATCATTGCTCCTACCGATCATTGATATCATTGCTCCTACCGATCATTGATATCATTGCTCCTACCGATCATTGATATCATTGATCCTATCGATCATTGATATCATTGATCCTACCGATCATTGCTCCTACCGATCATTGATATCATTGATCCTACCGATCATTGCTCCTACCGATCATTGATATCATTGAGCATACCGATCATTGCTCCTACCGATCATTGATATCATTGATCCTACCGATCATTGATCCTACCGATCATTGATCCTCTCGTCTGTCTGATTTGAACTGTTGCGCAGCCTAAACTACTGTAAGCTGTCTTTTTGAGTTCCCGCCGGTAAAAACAATTAGTGTACTTACCTGGGGCTTTTATTGTGAAAAGTAAGAACGGAAGGAGTGGATCTGGTCTGGCTTAATCAAGGTTGAAAGGTCTAATAAAGTTTGCCGTCTTGCATCAGACTATGGAGCCTCTGTGTTGTTGTTTTTAATAAGTAACTCAACCCGTTCCGCACAACCTGATCGGTTAATAGCCGTTAATTATTTGTGTTCTGTGTGTAAGTACTCAACAACTGTTTGGAGAAATATATATTTACGTGCAAATTAATTGCACACAAATAAAACATAACCGCCCCCGGTGTGTGAAGGCCTTTAGTCTGTCAAAGCACACTCACTAAGTGCAACAGTAAACCTGCCCTCCTATCACCTTCCTCCTCCTCCTCTTCCTCCACATTTTATCTACCTTTTCTGTGTTAAAAAAAAAAAAAAAAAAATTCAATGAAGACAAAAAAATGTCCTTTTGTTCCTTGTTGACTTGAAAGCTTCTTTTTTTTTTTTATACAAAGAGTAGATTGGGATTTTTATTTTCCAATATCTGAATGTTGGAAGTATTGTATTGGAGAAAAAAAAACACAGAATATTATAAATATCATACGCATTGTCCTCCAGCTATACAGTATGTATTCTCATTTCTCTTAGTGGCACCTGGAACAAACATGCAGAATATTATGCTTTTACTTTTGATTTCCTCGTTTTTGTTTTTTTTGTATTTTGCCAATATGTTATCTGCATGGAACAGGAAGGTTTGCGTCAATGGATCCTTCATGCTTTTTAACTTCCTCTGATTGTTTGTACTGTATGTATTTTTTCAAAGGCTTTTGAGGCAGACCACAAAAGTATAGGTCTGCCTGTGAAAGAGGCAGGACTTGTATATTTACTGGCTACCCGCCACCTCTGCAATTGCAGAGTGGTTTGTTGTGCACTTGTATTACTGAAGCACCCAATAAAACACACTGTGGTCGGCTTGTGAGAAAAAAACTGCTCGGCTCTGTCTCGGATTTTTTGTTTGACTGCAGCGTCAAATATTTACACTTCTTCACTCACTGATCTTCATTCACTCAGTCACGGCTCACACACACACACACCTGGTTGTTAAACTTTACAGTCTGAAACATCGGCTCAATTACAATAAAAGTATTTTTTTCTTTTATCAGATATGCTTTAGTTGGGTGTGGCTCATTATGACTCCTGCCCTATCGTGTAGCTTTTATTACCTCTATAAAGGAGGTGTGATGTGTTCGTGTCTTTAGCCTCTCGGTCTGCAGGATGACGCAGAAACGCATGAATAGATCTCCATGAAATTCTTCTCCTTTTGGAAGACTGGCGGACTTAAATACAGACTGGGCACTTTCCCAGTGGGAGCTAACGTTAGCAGAGGCCGTTCGAGCTTCTATGCTGCTTTTACTTTTTAATGATTTTAACAGAGAACAAAGAGCTACCCGGCTTTACAGGAACAATGTTGTTCCTTCATTTTATTATCTTCGGTGTCGATCTCACTTTCGCACTGATCTGTGATCTGTAAACTTTAGCTTTTATCTTTATAACCTGTTTTTAATCAGTTTGTCCTGGATATATCCTTCAAACTCATAACGTAGACCCTTCTGTGTGCGTCTCTCTGAAATCGCATGTGTGTTATCCTGTTAGTCTCCTCACCATTTGGTTATCACAGGAAACGTGTGTTAAAGGCAGGGTTGGTCTTCAAAAACATTTTGGATATTATAATTGTCATTACACCCTGACAGAAATCAATGAATCAAATGCTCTGACAAAAAAAGGGAAAATAATAATTCGATATATGTGGCTGTCGCAGGACACAAAATGACTACAAAGAGACACATTACTAAAAAAAAAGACACAAAAATACTACAAACAGCCACAAAATCACTACAAAGTGACTATGGAGAGACACAAAACTACAAACAGCCACAAAATCACTACAAAGTGACTACGGAGAGACACAAAAATACTACAAACGGCCACAAAATGACTTCAAAGAAAAACAAAATTACTATAAACAGCCAAAAATGACCAAAAAGAGATACAGAAATACTCCATAAAGGCCATAACATGAGTACAAACTGTCGCAGAGCAGAAGCTGAAAAACAAGCTGCAGCAGAACGTCAGAGAGCTGTGGTTCTGGTATGAAACAGATCATAAGGTCTAAGGTCAAGACTAAAACAGACCGAGGGCAGCCTGGACTGAACCGATGAGAACATTCAGCTCGGGGTCTCCTGCTGCTTCCTCCTCCACCATCTCAGACTCTGCTCCCACAGAGCCTTCACTGTTCTCATGCAGAATATCAACGGGCTTCTTCTGGTTCGACTGATCATCTTGTCTTTAATACAAAAAAATGTCGGTTCTTAAAGGTTAAAAACATTTTAAGCCCCTGTTTTGTTCTTTAGAGGTTCTCTTCTTTCAACTAAACTAAGCTGAAGAACCATATAGAACATTTTAAGCTTCTGTATTGTTCTTTAGAGGTTCTCTTCTTTCAATTAAACTAAGCTGAAGAACCATGTAGAACGTTTGAAGCCCCGTATTGTTCTTTAGAGGTTCTCTTCTTTCAACTAAACTAAGCTGAAGAACCATATAGAACATTTGAAGCCCCTGTATTGTTCTTTAGAGGTTCTCTTCTTTCAAGAAACTAAGCTGAAGAACCATATAGAACGTTTGAAGCCCCTGTATTGTTCTTTAGAGGTTCTCTTCTTTCAATAAACTAAGCTGAAGAACCATATAGAACATTTGAAGCCCCTGTATTGTTCTTTAGAGGTTCTCTTCTTTCAATAAACTAAGCTGAAGAACCATATAGAACATTTGAAGCCCCTGTTTTGTTCTTTAGAGGTTATCTTCTTTCAAATAAACTAAGCGGAAGAACCATAGATAACTTTTTTCACTCTTATATGGTTCTTTAGAGGTTCTCTACTGGTTCTCTGCTTTGTTTCAGTTTAGTTTACATTCCACCATTGCTTTTTGGGGAAGTTATATTAAAAGTATTAAAAACAGAAGGAACGGACCACTCAGACTCAACTCCTCGCCCACAACATGTTTTGACTTCATAAATGAATCATACAAAAGCTTTTAAGCAAAGGACCAAGGTAGCTCTTGGTCTGTTTGTACAGATTTGATGGTCCAGATACTGATGCAAATAGCCTTACAAATAAAGCATACTTCAGATTTTGGTGAAGGTTCTGATTGCCGGTAGTTGGCTTGAATAATAAGATGGTCGTTAGTCTGCAAGAAAGTCAAACTGGCTGAAGCCTCCACGCCTGCATTAATGGGTGCTGAACAATACCAGATATAAATTGACCAAAGACTTAAGGAAAGGATCAGGCTCGAGTTAATTAATTAGTGTTTGCTGGATCTTAAATTGTTCTTCCATGGCTCCTTGAGGAGTGTGGCCTTTGTGGAGAATATCCTCAAATTTAACTCCACCGTGAACCGTGCATCTTAGGTTTCACTCAGCATTGCACAGTCTCAATGAAGTGTCGCAACAGACGAGGTGTAAAAAGGATTCTTCTTACTTTAAATTCAAACAAGCTGAATGGGATGTGTGTGATTCAGGACTTAAATGGGGTTAAAGATGAGCACATGCTACTGTCACAATATTGACACAGCATCTGAGATCACCGTGTTCACCTTTTAAACCCACACATCCACCAGCAGGTAACAGGTGCATCGTGTTTGTTCGTGGCTCATTGAACTTCTGTAAGGCCCCGCTTACACCTATCAAATCTCTTACGAGGTAATTTATCAGTAATTGTACCAGATGCAGTTTAAATAGGGGTTTTTGAAATGCCGGTTGCACACGGCGGACGCAGAAAATGCAGAGAATCGATGCCCTTTGGTGCAGAAATACATACAAGCCACATTATCCTCTTGAAACGGTGAAAATGTGCTCTTAGGCTGCAGCCTGCAATGAATAATTTCAACTCAGAGGGCCTGTTATAATAATACCTGTTACTCATCAGTCAGAAGTGGTCCGTTCATGTGGTTTTTCAGTTTCTGTGGCCAGCGATGCAGCAACTTAGTCATTGCAGAAGTTCTGTTAGATTAACGTTAACCCCCTTTGAAATATATAGTAAACAACACATCACACTTTCCAAATTGTCTTTATGAAACTGGCATTGAATTTGTGGCTTGATTTAATTATCACCACATTAATTGAGAGAGGTAGTATGCTTGTCTGTCAAATGTAGTAATTTAATATCATACATTAATTGTTTGAATGTAATGTCAGGTGGCATAAATCCTCAAATTAAATATTGAAGTTCATGAAACACAAAGTTCACAAGTTCGACCATCACGTGCCGGAGTAAGATGTTGGATTCTAAAGATAACATTAAAATAATTACAATGAATGTAAATATGTGTCTAAAACTATTAGGTATGTAATGTAGGCTGGGCTGTTTCCAGAGGAGGACCGGGGCCGTACAGCTCGCTGTAGCCGCGGTAGGCTACTTCCGTTCCGCAGAGGGCGACAGGCACCAGCCTAGACTGTGGCGGAGCTCCAGACACAATAGACGGGGTAAGTTTTTATTAGCGAGCGAAATTGATCATTTAACACCGATATTTTACCGAGTGGTCAAAGCACACGAAGCGGTCCACCGCCTTCGTGTGCTTATTTGTGAAGTCGAAGCTCAATTTCTCGGCTTAAAAGAAATAAACAACACGGTCGTAGGGTTAATAGTTGGTTGCATGGAAAACGGGCTCCGGCTATGTGCTGGAACGGAGTTGTTCCTGGCTTGCTGTCTGACGCGTTTTTAATGTTTTCGTTGTTTCACATTTGGCCTTGAAACCAAGCATTTGTAAGCTCTGTTTTAACATAAATAAGTTATTCACGTTATGTTGAATAACCAAGACAACTGACGTGTACATTCTGTACCACGGTTACCCGGTTGTCGGTTCACTTGTAAAGGGGATGCCTAGCAAGCAGCTCTCCCCCACGCCGTTCCAAGAAGTAGTCTCATTCCCCAGAAGTCGTAGGGCCTGCGCGTGCGTTGCCAGTTGGAGTTAAGTGGGTTGGGGGGGGCTGGGTCACCGTTTGCAGGTAGCACGAGCTGTGTTTATGGGTTGGGGTGGGGGGGTCACCGTCAACGTCTACGACTACATTCATATGAATTGAATGACTATAGTGAGTTAACTTGACGGGTGTGAAAGGGTTAATTTGAATGCGTGCGAACTGTGCATTTCGCTATAGCTAACATTAGTTAACGGCTAACGGCAGTTAGTTAACGTTAGTTAACGGCTAACGGCAGTCACGTTCACCGTCACGGGAACGTTGGCTAACGTTAAATACGTTGTGAAAAACAGAAGCGCACGAGCTAACAGCTTTGTCTGCCCCCCCCCCCCCCCCCTACCAGTTGAACAGATGATTATAATTTACCTGTTAATATATAAATCATCAGGTTAAATACGTCATAATCATCTCCATTAAAACAGTCATAAGAACAAATAAGTTAAAGTACAGAGAAGTTTGTCAGTATTTCTTCCCTATAATCTGCTATACAACAAGCAAATTACTGTAAATCGTGAGTAAAAAATACACATTTAATGTTGACGCAGTTACTAATAATCATCCTGATGAAAACACTTTAATCTGAGTGTGTTATCACCAGAACAGGGTAGTTTAAATACCAGAGTTCAGAGAAGTGCGTATGTGTACTCGCTGCTGTAACAGATAAACCATCAGTTAAACATACCGATGAACGTTTATAAACAGTGAAAGTAGTTTGTGTGTTATGAAACCTATCGGTGGACATATTGGCGTCTGCTTTGGATGAAAATCATTCTGAAACTGCTGCACCCTCTTGTAAACTTATTGCCTTACTGTGTTGTTGTTGTTTTTGTTTGTTCCCGCTCCCTCAGGTTCCGGCTCATCTCCAAATCCAAACCGGTATGTCGGATGAGGATTCCCGTGCCAGCACCAGCTCGTCTTCATCGCCACCTTCCTCCAGCCAAACCAGACAGAGGGACGTACTTTGCAAAAAGAAACGGGAGAGCAAAGTCAGCATGAGCAAGACCTCCAAGCTGCTTTCCACCAGCGCCAAAAGGTACAAATATACAAACCCCAGATTGTATAGGAATGAATCAGTTATATACTATATGTATTAGTTGTTTCCTCCTAATATTTCACTTTAATGCCACTTCAAACACGAATACCAACAACTATCATGTCATTTAGATGAGTCTCGCAAATGTGACACCGTATTAAGATGGCAGCCAAAAAAAAGTACATTTCAGAAGAACAAGCAGCATTTTCGAGTACCGCCATCACTGGTCAGCTGTCGTATATGAAGAGGAACACATGCTTATTTCTCCCCAGACAGTAGCTTCAACTGACCACTAATGTCCACAGTCACAAGATTAAATCTCCTCTGAAGAAACCAACAAAACCCTCTCACACTTTATATTACAGCCAGGTTTGAAAGGGTTACTTTACAAACGTAATCCGATACCTATCTTGATTCAATTGTTACTTTTTGTGTCACCTCAATACCAAATATACTAAAAATGTCACCATTATTTTGTATGTAAAGCAGAAGGAGAACATCGGAGTGAAGAGTGAGTTCTGCCTCCCAGCTGTGAACATATTGACTCTGATCATTGAACACCATAGTGTTGCAGACTTTAACCGTGTCATTGAAAGCTACATGCAGATGTTCCCGGTTTATCCTCCGTTGTGTTTGCTTGACCAGAACCAAATTATATCATAATGTAGATCCGTTACTCCACAAGTGTGATTGTAGTTCACGTTCACAATCGGCAAACGTTGCATCACAAATACATCAGTTTTGAGTAAGTCATCCAATAGGATTGAAAAAATCCTTCCTCTACTTCCTCTTCCTTATCCTCCTCTTCCTCCTCCTCATCTTCTCCTCCTCTTCCTTCTCCTCTCCTTCATCCTTCTCCTGTTCATCTTCTCCTCCTCTCCTTTCCTTCCTCCTCATCTTCTCCTCTCCTCTCCTCTCCTCTCCTTCATCCTCTTCATCTCCTTCCTCTTCCTTCTCCTTCCTCCTCCTCTCCTTCCTCTTCCTCATATTCTCCTTCCTCCTCTCCTTCCTCATTTCTTTCATTCAATATAATTCATTCATTCACATCCTCATCATCTTTTGTTCTTTATTTTAGATGTAAATGTGGTTCCATGAGTCTGATTAGTTCACGTCGTTAACAAACTAATATTAAACATGACATCACTCACAAACTGATACAATACATCAGGTTTGAGGAAGTAACATTTCCTGAAGATGGAGGATAAGTTTCACTCTTTAGTTTGTCTCGTGGTTGAAGAAAGTGATGTTTTACCAGCGACTGATACTTCATATTCTTTCTTGTGTGCAGGATTCAGAAAGAGCTGGCTGACATTACTCTGGACCCTCCGCCGAACTGCAGGTGTGTTTCATTCTCTGTTGTGTTTCCGGTGTCGTACGCGTTGTGAACACACTATCTGAAACCTCTTGTAGTAATACCTCACCTCAGACACAAAGTACCCATGTGACTCACAGTGTTCTATTCTTAATGACTGACTGTAACTACACATTCTCAACTGTGTGTAATCATGTTATTATAAGTTGACACCAGCAGTGAATGTGGATCCACCACTGAGTCCTCATCTGTTCAGTGACGACACTATGAAGTATATTGAGTACTTGTACTCATATACTGGCAGGTGTTTAAAAACGGTAGTATTTCCTTTTTAATTCATTAAGAACTAATCTGGCAGTAGAGCTCAACTGCTACAGGTTTGAGGCTGATCTAACTGGTACGGTTGGGCCGGTTGGAACGTTTCCAAACCGGTTTGATATTAAGCCGCACGCACCGGACTAATGTACCAAACTCTACCACTATGGGTCGCTGTTTACTCAGCAGCCGCTCCCGTCTGTTCATCACGCCGTCGTTGATCTTCACTAATGTATTATAAGATGGAGTTAGTCTGCTACTTCATTTGACAGAAGGTGTTATAATGACAAATGCCAGTGTGCATAAAATCAACTCGGTTTAAGTGATGTTCCTAAAACCAAATCTATTTTTAGACCTGGGAACATTTTCATATTTGCGATCCTCAAACTAGGGCCTAAGAATATAATCTCTGTTTGTTTTTTTCACAGCAATTTTCATACGTCACTTTGTGTTCTTAAAGATTGTGAAGAACATTTTTCTTAATTTTCTGACATTTTAAAGGCAAATTCAGTCTAGTTCCAGCTCTATATTGATATGATATCAGCATGAGGACGTGGATGTGACACTTGAGCAGCTCGGTTTACGTCAGTGTTGTGATTTGAAAGATTATCCTTTAAAACCAGACGCTCTGGGTTCAAGCTGCCATCGCAGCCGTCCTCCCTCCATCAAACCACCGAAGCCCGCCGTGCTCCAGAGAGCCTGACCTCTGACCTCTCTGTGAAAGGACAGAGGAATGTCTTCCATCGTGGCTCAGTAGATCAAACGAGCGTCCTCGGGCCACAGACCGTCCCTTGAACGAACCCCGTCTGGAGATTTGTTGCTCACTGACTTCAGACTTCTCCTCATGTATAAAACAGTAATGTAGTAAAGCGTAGCTGGGGATTTGATTCTCTCTACCGGCCACATTAGAGGCAGCCGGCCTTCATTTGAAAGTGTTCGCTGCAGGGAAGCACACGACATGTGTAAATGTTTAACTTTACCACATAACACGTTTCTTAAATGTGCGTTAGAGTAATGGAAAAGTGCAGCAATCTGAGGAAGAACTTATTTATTAAAAACTTGATGAATCACAAAATTTGCATCCAGTTCTTGCAAGACGGGAAACAATAGAAACGTTTCCGTGTATCCTAGTAAGCTTTCCATCTTAAATATATTCTCTGTCTGTATCATGACGACAGCGCGATGATGCTCTTGGTTAAATGAACGGCTTACATTGTGGCTTAAGGACGGATGACTGCAGCTGGAGGTTCACGCTGAAGGACTACAGCCATCGCAGGCTTTAGCATTCTGCCATTTTAAGTAAATTCATAATAAATAACCTAATTACAACAGTGAAGCGTGACAGCTTACACCAGGCCAGCACGCTATCATTTAAATGTGTTTAAAAGAGGACCTCGTGTTATGTGATAACTTAAATGTTCATAATGTGAAAACACACTCAAGCTTAACTTGTTATTGAAGGAGAAGGTAGTCTGCATGTTGGTGATATCAATTTAAGGAAGTCAATAATTCTTTATTTCTGGCTCGTATCATGAAGTTGGAGCTCGTTTATTGTACAGATTTAAATCAACAGGGGCCGAACGAGTTGAGACAAAAATGATAAAAATCTCATTATCTCCCAGAGCATAAAGTCACATTCTCAGATCTCTGGTTTGTTCTTCTAATCAGCAGTCCAAAACCCAAAGTTATCCAGTTCTCAATGATATGAAAGAGAAAAGAGTGGTCCGTCAAACCACCGATCATTTCAGCTCCATATTGAATGAATCTCTCTTCCTCTGGGTTACTGTCCCTTTAAGGGACTTTTTATCTGAGGTTGTATTATAATGAGTTTTGCTGCTGCCGCTCTGGAAAGCTCTTGAAGCTCAAGCTGTTTGACTGTTGAAAGTCTTTTGATTTATGGAAGAAGGCTTTTAACAACTGTATCTGATGTCGTTAAACCAACATATATCTTATAAATGAATTGCCCCTGTATCCAATTCCTGCGTCCCTTAATGCAGTGGTCCCCAACCTTTTTTGCACCACGGACCGGTTTCATGTAAGACAATATTTTCACGGACCGGCCTTCAAGGTGTGGCGGGAAAACACGACGAAATAAAATGATACGATCGGCATGAAAACAAATATAAAATGCATAAATAAATGCAACTCACAATAACGCTGAATCAGTGGAGCCCTGAGCTTGTTTCTCTGCAACGAGACGGTCCCATCTGGAGTAATGGAGACACTGACACCCGAAGTCTGTTCCTGATGTCCCGTCTACTCCGTTTTATTTTGATTGCCGTCACTGCAGAACATCCCGCTTCACAAAGAGGATGTTTGAAATGGAAGCAGGGTTTTCAGTGCTTTAGTGGCGATCTCAGGATATTCAGCCTTGATAACACCAGCAGAGTTGTTGTCTCAAACATACTTTTAAGGCCACCGTCATTTACAATCTCCAGCAGCTGATCTTCCTGTCGCCACATATTCTGCAGAGCGGGTTTAGCGCGTCAGAATTACTCCTGATATTTAATTAGAGTCCTGATATTGTCTGTTAAATGAAGCCTTCTTGGAAGTTGTAGCTCTTCTTCTGTCTCCTTAGTGACCTTTTCTCTTTGCAAAGAAGCTCTCCAAAAGTGTTTTACTCATTTTCACGAGCTTGCGGGCTTAATTTTTGAGGTAACGTATCACGTTACCGAGACAAGCGTCTTGTCAAGAGACACAGGCGGATGAAATTGCGAGAGAATCCGGTCATTTTTCAAAATAAAACTTCTTTCAGACTCTGATAATCAATAAAACGGAAATAATATAATATTTATTCTTTCTGTGCGGCCCGGTACCAAATGATCCACGGCCCGGTACCGGTCCGCGGCCCGGTGGTTGGGGACCACTGCCTTAATGGATCATCATTAAATGCAGATGAGAGACGACGGTGTTTGGACAGAATGTGTTCACATCATTAAAATCAACCACTCTGAAGTCTTTCATGTGGCGAAAGTTTTCATTCGTCACATTAGTTATATCTTTTAACATGAGTCCAGACTGTGCTGCCTGGATTGATTTACTTTGTCGTAGTTGGCACTGAAACTCGGCGTGAATGTTTCATCAGAGCTCAACATCTGTTCTGTCCCCCCCCCCCCCCCCCCCCCCAGCAGTTTTGGATCGATACCGCTGTGTCTTGTACTCGTGCCCCTGAGGGGTTCCAGACCACATGTTCTGCATGTAAGAGGGATAAAAGCCACGGCTGCTTTGAGCAGAAATCAATACAGATTACAGATCATGAGGCATCGACACGTCACCGCGGATTTGCTTTGAACTGAGGCGTCTTCTGAGTGATGCACGGGGGGAAATGAAACTTTTGAAGGGGGTGAAACGACCATCTTTGTGACCGCTAATCTGTGAAAGTCACTGTGCAGAAAGCTATCGGTGCATTTTTTTAGGTCCTTATGTGACCCAATACATTTATTCTCTTTGCATTCATCCATCAAAAGCAAGTACATGACATCCAACGATGCTTACGGGAACATTTCATACGGTATATCGACTCCTGCACAATGAATTGGGTTGAATTTGCCTCTTGAATGCCACATGCAGCAGCTCCTGAATGAAAAGTTTCCTTTATAATCTGTATAGAGACAGAAAATACAACGCCCACGTACTCCACTGCTGCCAGTGAGCTTTAGCTGTGCAGCGATTCATCAGGTGTGTACACACAGTACATGAATGAGTATGTGACTTTCATACTGTAGTACACACTGCAGGGATTACTCCACTGATGTAGAGTTAGCAGTATAATAAGCATGTAATCTATATATTGACATGTTGACTGTCTTCCTCGTGTGTGGGTGTCTTTTCCTCTGTTATTTATTATCATGCTGTTTACTGAGAGATTTATTTTGTAATGCTTTAGTTTTGTAAGTGAAAGAGTTGTTTTTGTTTCTGCCTGCAGCGCCGGCCCCAAAGGAGACAACATCTATGAGTGGAGGTCCACCATCCTGGGACCCCCGGGCTCCGTGTACGAGGGGGGCGTCTTCTTCCTGGACATCGCCTTCACCCCCGACTACCCCTTCAAACCCCCCAAGGTACTGATGTTAGTCCTACGTGTCGGGTACACTCATGCAGGCTGTGAGCAAAGATTAACGTAGTGCACGGATAGCAGTTCTAAAACGAGACAGATTGATATAAAATCTGCTTTTTACAGCTGCACTTCACATGTTGACCCCAGAGATTCATATTCAAAAGAAAATGTAAACTTTATTACGAAGAAATCCATTAACCCATCATCAGTAAACTACACAAAGCTGACTGACTTCCTGACTCATTATACTCCAGATGACTCATCATACTCGATATGAAAGTTACGTTCTGATGTGGGGGAGTTCCCTCTGAAGTCATGTTTTTTTGATATTTAACAGGAGTTAAGTGTAGTGATTTCTGTTTGTGGAGTATTTTAAACCACAGATTTGTTGATTTGTTTTCATGGGAATAAAGAAACATGTCGCCCAGTTCCACAGTGTAGCTCAATGACGTGTTTTAAACCACAGTGGAGCTCCGTAGTGCAGAGGAGTAACAACAGGAAAAATATAGAAATAAAACACAAAGTTATTTTTAGCTGCATTAAGCCTCCTGCACTTAAGTGTTGGCTATCGATTTAGCTTTTGTCTGGCGTGTTGGAGCGTAAACAAAGTGCTTACTGTCTTCTACTTGAGGCACGTCTCATCCTGAAGCAGTCTATGGGAAACCTGCTCTCTGTAGTTTAAACACACATTTACATTCTGATTTATTTATAATAATAAGAGCTTTGTTTTCTTTTCTAATCATCAGAACATTTACAGTAAATAAATCATTGAGAAGTTCTCTTTGTAATATTTCTGTGACGGCAGGGAGTCTTTCCTGTTAACAGTTCCTCCTTTCAGCCACCAGAGGGCTTTCATGCGCTGCAGATGAAGATAAATGTTGAGTGAAGCCCTGACTGCAGGTTTCACACATAGTTTAGACTTAGAACATTATAATATTATAATGTAAGTATGTGATAACATTTAGGTTCTCAGTATTAACTAACTATTTTGAGTTAATACCATTTGATGTGGTGCTAAATTTAACTGTTTTTGATCGCTTAAGAATTGATAAAAGACCTTGAGGAAAAATCCATGCACTGAACTGACTTTGTATCAAAAACTTTTTTACATTTTGAGATTTCTGCAAGAATGGTATTTTTTGGTGATTGGACGACGGGCACTTTTGTTCTGGAAACCCCGTTATTGTATACATTAGTAAATACATTCTGCTGAGATGTTTTCTCACCCTGACTGTGAACTGCATCCCGTCTGTGCGTCCTCAGGTAACCTTCCGTACGAGGATCTATCACTGCAACATCAACAGTCAGGGGGTGATCTGTCTGGACATCCTGAAGGACAACTGGAGCCCCGCGCTCACCATCTCCAAGGTGCTGCTGTCCATCTGCTCCCTGCTCACAGACTGTAACCCAGGTGAGACTCTGCAGCAAGTCCGTGAAGCCTCAGGTAGTTAGAGATCACACTCAAGTGTCCTGAGGGGGACTTCACAAGCTCAGTGATATTTTAAATGTTCAGCATGCTGCAACAAGCAGCTTAACGAACAGTTTCATAGTGGCAGCCATGCACTGAAGGGAAGCTTTTTGTCTCGCGGCATTGTTCAAATCTCACGTTTTCCGCTCTACTTGTCTCTAATGTGTCCGCTTGGAGAGACGGGAGGGAGGGAAAGTGAATCATACCGTTCAGGCTCAGGAGCCTTCTCACAATGTGATTTTAAAATCACTTTTCAAGCTCATTAAATCCGGCCTGAACAGCTTTTCCATGGGTTTCACTAAACAACAGGAACCTGACACTCGTGTGTGTAAATGTAGTCGAGCAGCCACCTTGACAGGAAACCCGCCGTCATCTGGACATCCTATCCAGCGACTACAGAGTGAAAGCAGAGAGGGAGGTTTTGCATTCTACCCGCAGCTTAGGGCCAAAAACAGAAGTTCATTTTGTACCGCAGAAGATTCAATAACACACGACGTCCAACTGCTGCTGAAGATTGTGACACGACAGATAATATATAATGTACACAAAAAAACTACTTTCCAATCCCGAAAAGGTGTTCTTAGTAGATCTTAATACGGGTTAGTTGAGGTTGTGGAATCGGGACTAAAATGTTTTAAACACATCTGAAACGAAATCCTCAGATGTTAATCCATCAAAACAAAATGTAAACGACGTGAGACATGACGTGTGTGAACTCTTCTGTCTGTGTGTTTGTTTGTTTTAAAAAAAATATAATTTCGTGCCGACAAACTTAACTTGAAACGTATTCTCTCCGTTCAGCCGACCCTCTGGTGGGAAGCATCGCCACCCAGTACACGACTAACAGAGCGGAGCATGACCGGACAGCCAAACAGTGGACGAAGAGATACGCCACATAGACCCACAGAGGACGGCGGCGGGGGAAGGGGGAGGGGCGTTTGTGTTGAGGGGGGGGGGGGGTTATTTCTATCTCAGATTTTTAGTACTTTATTGTCTGGTATATTTTTTGCTTCCTGATTAAGTTATCGCCACAAATATGGTAATAAAGGAACACAATGGAAAGGAAGCGTCGTCGGCCTCCTTTCTTCTTCTTCTACGTTGTTATTTAAACGTTTGATTCTTCCTGCAAACCTGCTGCACATCAGTCATCACTTCCTGTAACGATGAAAACACTTTAAGGAATATTAGAAGTTGTACTGTGATGATTGTAATAATGTTTTACCAACACAGAGTAACTTCATGTGATCATTTGGTAACACTTTACTTTAACCCGCCATATTTAGCGTCCATAAGCTGTTTATATACATTTAATAATTAGTATAAGTGTTTATTCATGTATTTGTCAACAACTACTGTCTAGCTGCTGTGGACGCTCATACGTAGTCGCTGGTGTAGATACAGATTATGTAAAAACACAGTTGTAGAATTATCAAATAAGTCTTCATTTGAGAATTTTGTAAGGAGATAAGAACAATTTCAAACCTTTAAAATGTCCTACATCCTTACAACTACATAATGTTATGAACCATTTAATAAATATTAATATAATGTCTGTAAATGTAAAAGAGTTAACGGTAGTTAAAGTACCGATAACAGAAGAAGACCGGCTGGTTGAAGAACTTCATAAAAACATTAAAATCAGTGTTTGTTTCAAATATCTGCCAAATAATTATATCTGGTGCAGTTATAAATAATAATGACGCTGCCAACACTACTATGTCTTATCACACACTAAGTTACTCGTTCACATGTCAAAAGCTTCAATATTATTTAATTCTTTTACAGTTTGTCCTTAATTCAGAGAACAGAATTATACTCAAAGTAGTAATCCTGAAGATATGTTCTGTTGAGTCACTGAATGATGTAACACGCTGGTGACCGAGCCTTGATGGCTCGATCATTCATAGAAAAACTACAGTGACAGATTAATTAGAAAAAACTACAGTGACAGATTAATTAGAAAAAACTACAGTGACAGATGAATTAGAAAAAAACTACAGTGACAGATTAATTAGCCTGTTTTAAAAATGAAACTGAGCAGCTTTACGCCTTCCCAGGGAATGAGTGAGGCCGAGAGCAACAGACAGGAAAGTATTGAGTCAGTGAAAATATAGATTATTCATTGAGGTGTTCTATGTCATTTCTTAACCAGCTAAACGTGTCCTTCAGGAGAGACCTGACCAAGAGGGCGGCGTAAAAACGCTATAACCAGTACGACCAGACACATGACATCATGAGTAAAGTTTGATTTCCCCACAGTGAGTTTGCTTAAATAAAGTAATAGAAGAACATTTTCTGAAACAAGAAAGAATACAACTGCTGCTCAGCATCTGGCATGTTTTTCATGTGTTTGAATGTTAAATATTTTTAAAAAACGGTTTCAATGTTCAGTTCTTTAAATACTTCGGATGATCAAAAGATTGAGATGACCTGGCGAGTGAAAACCATTCCCCAGAAGACTGAACTCGGGCCAGATGGCTGAATGTGGTGAATAAATACTCCCTCGCTCTGCACAAGTGTCAGAAGTGCACGTGTTTGTGAAACTGACTCAGGGATTTTTGACTCCCTCACTTCTTTTGATAATATTCTTCTGAAAGAGTCTTTTCCAGGAACTCAACATTCTTTTCTTTTCTCCAAAACAGAAAGTGGCCAAAGTTAACAGTTCACTCATTTTAGAAACACAGCTGGTTTTGTACACATGCAGTAACAAATCGTAAACGTGAAATTACTCTGGTCAGCAAGTGCAAATGTTAATCATTTACATCCGCCATTCAATGACTCAAGACCGATTACGCCGGGAATATCGAGGCATTCGACTTAAAATCAACACTTTGTCACGTGGGCTAATGGAAGCAATACAACTACTCACATTCTAGGGAAAAAAGTCCCTCAAGTGAATCTAAAACATGCAGTGTATCTTTCATTTATTTATTATGAAAGGAACAACACAAACATTGAACACAAACTTAAATCACAGAGTGCTGGGCGGGCGGGTGACGGGGTTATTCGCCCTTTTCTGTTTTCTCACTAACAACTGAACCCGCTTCCTAATTTGTACAAACGGCAAAAGTTTTGCACATGCATAACAGCCCTGAGAATAGAATGACGCATGCTAGCATTCAAGATCACGCCATTACACCTCATTATAACAAAGGTGACGAAACGTCTGGAACATTTAGTGCTGCCAAGAATATTAAAGCAGATCCGCCAGAGTACAATTCCTGTGGTTAGTTTGCTGTTGATAGAACATTTTGTACACTGTGGTTTCTTAATTGATCCAGTACAGAGATCGCATTGGAAGGTCACATTTCAAATTCTTGGTTTCAAAATAATGTGGCTACGGTTTAATTTAGTCACATCTTGACAACACAATGCCATGTGGGTGGAGGCCAACGGATTCGTTCAGGAGGAAGGGTTTGATCAAATCCCTTCCCTCTACTAACTACTCTGTGATGACACTGAAGTTTCACTGTGACTTGAAGTTCTGTTGAAACATATTTCACTTTGACACCTCTACGTCGTTTCACCTGCACTCATCAACTCTTTTGAATTCCTGGGGGAGTTTGGGGACTTCCGTGTGAAGCCAAAAAATCACGAAACGTAACTTCACTTTCACTTCTTAGAAGTCAGTCTAACGACTGCGTGTACGAAAAGGACCTTTTTGTACAGTGGGAAGAGACACTGGTGTCAGTCTGGGACATATAATTCCAACTGTATTCAATATAATTGAGATATTACTTGAGCTTGTGTGGTTGTAAAGGGAAAATATACATATGGCAAGCCACATCTAAATCAACCAATATGACACAAAACATACTTCACTTAAACTTAAAGCTACTACCAGGAACTTTTGGCGGTCCATGTGGACAAAAGCTGCAGTGTTTTTCTGTACAATCCGACAATAAGAACGCATTAATAAGAACGATACAGAAACAGACAATCTTCTTGCTATTGGTCTTGTTTACCTATGTAGGTCATATAGAGCCATCCCTATTATATTGAGTCTGTTTGATAACCAGGTAAAAGTTAATTAAAGTAACTTTAAGTACAACAGGCTGCTTGAGTAAATGTACTTAGTTACTTTCCACAACTGCTTGAAAATGTCTGTAAATTGCTCTATTGTAAAGTTGAACTCAGTTACTGTCCCATATCTCTCGATATACTCGTGTAATTGGATGACTCCCTTTCCCACTCCCACCGAATTACTTTATGTACGCACTTACCTGCCTGACTGCACCTGTTTCAGTTACCCAATGCGATCCTCATTGCAATTACTTGGCAGCTGACAGCGGCCTATATATATCTGTGAGCTGTCACTTGGTTACAACATGCCCTGAAGAATGTGAGTGGAAAAGGGCCAACGAGTTAATCCAAACCCCACGCTTCCTTCTCCTGTTCTGATGAGTGTGTTCTTCAATATGTCTTGAGTGCTCCTTTAATAAAGACTAAAAAACAACAAATGAAGACAAAAATGTAGCAAAATTCATGGTCGCCACCGGCCGCACCATATAACCATATAATATATCAGTAGTATATTACTGGTTTGAATCCAAAGTGGCAGAAACAACAAAACATACATTTTTAGACCTGTGGATGACGGCTCTGGGAGACGGACCTTTAGTTAGCAGTTTTTCTCAAATGCTCAAGAAGGCTACAAGTTGAGGTACTTTTACTTGAGTTGTTCAATTGTATGCTACTTAATACTTCAAATTATACTACAATTATCTGACAGCTGGAGTTACTAGTTACCTTAAAGGTTTAGATTACACAAATAAAACACATGCTGAATTTATAAAAAGTGATTCTGTGCTGTAGATTCATCTATTCCACACTACAAAGTATTTAAAATGTGCTTCACCTCCTCCAGCTGCAACTTTAAAATGCTGCAATAAAATAGACATAAACGTGTTTGAATACATAAAAGACAGACGTCTGTGGAACATAAAGTGAATATAGATATGTTTTTAAATGATGCTTTGATATGTCAACAGAGGCTGCCTCTTTGTTTTGGGGTTAGCTGTTCCACAGTTTAGGAGCATACGTGAAAAAAGCTGCATCTCTACTTTATAATTTTGTATTCCTGTTAACGTGGAGAAAATTGAATTTCAATGGCTGTTGACAGTATTTTCAGATTTAAAGTGCCCTCCTTAAAACAAAAGTGTCAACAAACCTTTATCCAAAATCCAGATTGCAAATTAGCCATTATTTGATACCACACTGCTTCATTTTATTTTACATTAAAACGTAATTGTCTTAATGCTGGTAGGCTAATCAACTGAGGAAGTTATGACGATATATATTTGTGACGTGTTTATCCCTTCTTCCACCACTATACTGTGGAAGGGAATGTACTTTTTATGTTTTACTCTGCAACATTTAACATTTATAACACAGACGCACGCTCCACGTGCTTCTTTGCTCGTGTACCGCTGCAGCTTGTTACTGACAAAAACAACCAAAAAAAAAAAGTGCCCTGGTCGTCCAAGGACACCGTGACTGTACTATGCTGCTCCGGTTCAGCGCTGTTCACGTTGTGCTCTGCAACGTGACCTGCCGTGTTACCATTCCTCTCTCCGCACAATCCACGAGGCGCTCTGGCTCCGCCCCCTCCGGTGTCCTGAAAGTGTGTCACTGGGTTAAAGTGGCTCGAGACGCAAAGGGCGGATGGCGAGGGGGCGTGTCCGACAAAAAATAGGTCACATGGGCAAGACCACGATTGAGAACATTTAGTTCTCCTGACGAGCTGCTGCTCCTCACACAACAAGAGGGGAGCTCCATCGATCCAGACGTCTTTGACTTCTTCTAATTCTCTCTCTCGAGATACTCTGCAGATTATTCAAATATAGACTTCTGACATGAGCGTCATCTCTCAAGTACTCGCGCACAAACGTCAAGTTTAATTGTTCTTTCCGTGAGATTTGCAGACATCGTGACAGACAGTTTGAGTCATCGGTTGGAGAGATTTTTCCTTTTTTTCCTCGATCACAGATGCCTGAGGACATGGGGACAACCAAGCCTGGTAAGAGGACACTTCATCTGATTTTAGGCAGAGAATGTAATGTTGTCATTCATTGCATGCACTGTGCAGTGTTAACGTTTAAAGGGAATAACGGGCTTCTGTAAAAGTCCCAATTCATTCTTAAAATACCTCACCATTACAGAGCGTCAAGTTTGATTTCGTGTTTTTATTTATAGTAGAGAAATCATTTTGTTCCCTGAATGCATCATAATTACTTTTTAAATTTTTTTTAATGGATCCAGGGAATAAAGTGTGTACTAAGAGGGCAGCACACAAATGAATGGAGTCCTGCCATTGAACTTGTTTTTCAGCACGATGATCGTCAACAATGTCAGAAAATGACACAATTTTAGAAGTTATCGAACTATAAAAACAACGCTAATGCACCCCGGAAACCGTGTCGTATGAACGGGGTTAGTAGTGCAACAGTTCCGCACGACGCGTCGGTGCCACATTTACATTTGACGACACAACCGTGTTTATCTTCCCCACGTCCCCGCTCACATGGACAGCGTAGCCGAGGCCATGTGTTCCGTGTGTACACGCTCTCATAGGAACACTCCTCTGATTGGCCGAGGGGCGTGTCCTCCGCGAGCACGCGTCTCAGGTTAGAGCTCTTCTCGGATTGGCTGGAGGGGGAGCCCGTGACTCAGAACGTTGCATAAATCACGCTGTACCCAGGACGCGCCACGCGAGGCTGCACCGCGAGGTACACGTGAGACCGGAGGAGGACAGAGGGAGGGGGGAGGAGGGGCGGTGGGGGGAGAGACAGCACCCACTGACCTAGATTTATTTTATGTTCCTCGCGCTTCGCTTTCACAAAAATGAATGACAGGTCCACGTGTGGGCGTTCCGTAAAAAGCGAACAGTCATGGTAATCATCTGTTTAATTTAGGAAAACAAATCAGGCTTTTACACCGACATTCAAATAAAGACTAAAACTTACCAACCATATTTATCCTGCTTTAAAATGTAAACTACCAAGTCACGTAACCAGTTAACTTTACGTTCTTCAGGGTTTTAACGGTCTTTGAAAAACATGGGGAACCTATTTAAATGAAGTCTGAAAGTTTTTTGGAGAAAATATAGGAATTAGCTTCACAAATAACTTAAGACAAAGTACATGATGTGGGGGGTGGGAGGGTATACATTACTATAAAAACAACACTTAGATGTCAGTTACGTCGTTTTGACGTTACGTTGTTCTCTGCGTGAGGTGATGTCACACTCTACCTTTTTTTTTTTTTTTTTTTTTCTTCCTGCAAACAAGACTTTCCACAGAATGTATTGTCATGTAAACTTGACTCGAATGCATTGAAAAGTCTTGGAAATAATATTTATTTGTATGTATGAACCATATGTATGAACCCTGATTCTAGTGCCTTGCCCAAGGGCACTTTCCCTAGAAGCTAATCTATTTATTACTTGGTGTATCAGTGACACTTTTTTAAATTTATTTTTCAAACAAAACAAACCGGAGCTGTAATCTGGCCAAACCTGTCGTTATACAACCCACCGGTGGTTGTTTTTCCTCTTTTTCTTTAGCGTTCTTTTCTTCCCGTGACGGCTCTAGTTGCTTCGGTGACCTTGTCTGGAGCACCCTCCCACAGCACGAGACACACGTTTGTTATGTAATGGTGTTATCCAACCAGCCAGCCCTGTGGCTGATAAGAGGAGGTCAATCTGAGCAGTGAACAAACCAAACCAGGAAACAAACACATTCTGGACTGCTTGTCTAGGCATGTCAAGTTGGCACATTCATGTACTTGATGTACTGCCAAGTGTAATTTGGCACACAAAACAATCCATTTTTTTTTAATGACTGCGGTTTAACTCTGCGGTTTAACTAGTGCGATGTTACTGCTATAACGGTGTCACCGTCTCTCCACAGGAGGAGTCATCGCCTACATTTCCTCCGCCTCCAGCCCGGAGTCCTTCATGCTGAGCCCCAGCAAAAGCTTGCTGACCACATCGCAGTCGGTGTCCCGCCAGGCGCTGCCCAGCAGGGCCGTGGGCATGGTGGTGGACATCTCCCCGCTGGCCAAGCAGCGGGGCCACGGCGCGGAGAAGCCCGGGCGCTCCTCCACATCAGCCAAGAGCAGCATTACCAGTAAGCACAGCATCGAAAGTCTTGTTGTTATAAAGACTGTTGAGAAAGATGTTGCGTATCTGATCTGGTTACCCATAAATCATTGCTTATGTCTTGTTTGTTTTTGTTCTCTGGCAGAAATTAACGGCATGGTGCTGCTGTGTAAGGTGTGTGCCGACGTGGCCTCGGGCTTCCACTATGGCGTCCACGCCTGCGAGGGCTGCAAGGTGAGACGGGTTCCACCGAGAAAGAAGCTTGATTCACATCCTGTTGTTGACTTTGAATGACTCGTGCTCACCACGGAGGGCTTGTGTTTTCTTCAGGGCTTCTTCAGGAGAAGCATCCAGCAGAACATCCAGTACAAGAAGTGTCTGAAGATGGAGAACTGCACCATCATGAGGATCAACAGGAACCGCTGCCAGCAGTGTCGCTTCAAGAAGTGTCTGTCCGTCGGCATGTCCAGAGATGGTGAGCAGTCAAGTTGAATTATTTACTTCACAGCTCGTTAAATGTTGTTTAATCTCGACACAATCTAACGGCACTCCTTTTCACTCCCAGCTGTCCGATTTGGCCGCATCCCAAAGAGGGAAAAGCAGAGGATGCTGCTGGAGATGCAGAACGCCATGAACAACATGATGAGCAACAACAGCGAGCTGCACAGCATGCTGCAAGGCCACCAGAGCCCGCTGCTGCCCATGGAGGCCATGACCAGCGACGCCAGCTCCCCGCTATCCTCTTCCTCCTCCTACACTTCCGCCTCCCCGTCGTGCTCCAACCCTTCCTCCCCGCGCTGCCCCCAGGACTCGGAGTCCGTAGTTTCCATGGACATAAACTCCAGCTCGGCCTCCTCCTGCGCGTCGGACAGCGGCGAGGACGAGGCCGCGACGGCGAGCAGGCAGCACCGCGAATCCTTCGCCTACGGCCAACAGGGCCAGGCCTCGCCCTCGTCCGGGACGCGCTGCTGGAACAACAATGTGGTTGTAGGAGGTTACCAGCACGGCTCTTACAGTAACGGCCAGCACGTCGCCAACGCCGCTTACAGGGAGGAGAGGGGAGTTCACCACCAGCAGCAGCAGCAGCAGCAGCTCAACGGCACCCCGAGCTGTAAACCATCAGAAGACGGCCAAAGACAGCATGGCGTGAACACACAAACTGCCTCAAGTGGTTATAATGGACCAACCAGCTGCGCGAACAGCAGAGCACACTTGGTGAGTGATTTATCTTTCTCGTTCTTGAAATTTATATAAATATTCTTGAATCCAAGCGTAAAGTTAGTCGCCTCATCCTCCTCCCCGACCGACCGACTTGACTTGGTGTTTTTTTTTTCTCCAGGTCTGTCCCATGAACTCATCACCCTACGTGGACCCCCGCAAGCAGAGCCAGGAGGTCTGGGAGGAGTTCTCCATGAGCTTCACCCCGGCCGTGCGGGACGTGGTCGACTTCGCCAAGAGGATCCCGGGCTTCCGCGAGCTCCCCGAGCACGACCAGGTCGGCCTGCTGAAGGCCGGAACCTTTGAGGTAATAAACACTTCATGTTTTGTGCTCTCTTTTGAAGTCAAACGCGGCGGGCTCCTCGAATACAGGAGCCACCGTGGCTTTTAACAAACGGATAATATTTACTCTGACAACAGAGACTGGAAATGAAAGACTTCACAAACTCTCTTTCGGTGCATTCTACATCCAGCATTAAAGACATGTCTGGTTGTAAGAGATGAGACGTACAGTCATCACGAGATGTCTTTACCTGCACAACTCAAACTGACCTCCTCCCCCGCTCTCTCCCCAGGTGCTGATGGTCAGATTCGCCTCTCTGTTCAACGTGGTCGAGCGCACGGTGACCTTCTTGAGCGGCAAGCGCTACGGCCTCGACACGCTGCGGTCGCTGGGCGCCGGCGAGCTGCTCCACTCCATGTGCGAGTTCAGCGAGAAGCTGGCGGCGCTGCGGCTCGACCCGGACGAAATGAGCCTCTTCACGGCCGTGGTGCTCGTCTCAGCCGGTAAGAGAACTTGTCTCCGGATGTGTTGACGTATGTGAGGACATAAAAAAGGGGAGAAGTCGTACGAATACAGCTCCACTGTTACCTTTTATACCACAGCTTGTTGTATTACTACTACTGTTGGTATAACAAGGCTCCAAATGAACCTGGGAGCACCAAATATCTGCTCCATTTGATATAATCAACATATAAACACACAAACTGTAGTTCAAATATGTAGTGTGATGTATTTAAAAGCTAAATGTACATTAGCATTAACCCGTTCTCCCTCCTTTCTCGTCTGGCACAGATCGCTCGGGGATCCAGGACCTGAGCTCAGTGGAGGCCCTGCAGGACAAACTGATCCGGGGTCTGAGAAACCTGGTGCTGCAGAACCACGGCGAGGACTCGGCCACCACCTTCACCAAGCTGCTGCTCAAGCTTCCCGAGCTGCGTTCGCTCAACAACATGCACTCGGAGGAGCTGCTCTCCTTCACGGTGCACCCGTAAAAACAAGAAGCTTCCTCCAACTTATCCGCACGCCTCCACCACGACCTGCCTCGTACCGCGCCCTCGCCCTCCTCCGCACCCGACCAACCCAGTTGCGTGTTTGTTTCTAGAATGTATTCAAAGTTATTTTTTATTCTATTTTTGTTGAGTAGACCCGAAGAATATAAAGACTTACTGTATTTATAGAAGAGCATGTGGCACGCAAACAAAAGTGTCGGCGCTTTTTATATTTTACGAGAGAACGAGGAGAACCCGACTGGCTTCATGAAAACGAGTAGAAACCAATCGCTCGACCCAAAAGCTGTTTAATTCCAAAGTGTGAACTCTGACGAGCGGGCGAATGTGAGATACCGGACACACCGCATGATGGTTTGGTCCAATAATTCTTGACTGACGACGGCAAGATATCGGAGAAATGTATCGACGAATGTGTGACGACCGCTGCTAACGCATGGCTGTACTTAATAAAAACCGGTTTTACTCGGGTCTTCTCCCTCTCGTCTCAGAAAGCGTCAGTTCACTGTCAATAGTGTCGAATGTTTTGTTTTTATTTAATTCTTTCGTTTTTTTGGTGATGTTTCTGGGGGAGTCAGTGACGCCTTTCTTTTTTCCCCATCAACACTACATTTGCACGCGTTCTTGAGCAGAAAAACCAAGTAACATGTCAATGCTACATGTGCACGTGGTCACACATGTTTCTGCTGTTTTCCCATTTTGTTTTTGTAAATATATATTTGTTTGAGCTTTGTGTGCTTTCAGCATAGCACTGGATTTTGAAGTTTGTCATCCATTTTGTTGAAATATGTTTTTTCAACTGGCAACACTGCCATATGTAAATAACTATATATACATATAAATATCGGATGAACATAGAATATAAATATGATATCGTATCAATAAATACAAGTGAAAAATACTTTGTACTTTGTGTGTTTACTGCAAGTATTTTTGAACGATTGAAGCTGACTTCAGAGTGACTGTTCTCCACTAGGTGGAGCCGTTCAACAGCATCTCGACTTCCACTCCCTTTCTACTTGATAACCTGAAGTTACGAGTTTGTCTTTGCAAATTGTTGCCTCATATGAATGAGCTCAGCCTCCAACGATCGGCCTGCAGATCAACTTTACAATTTACTTGCATACGTTTCAAATCTGCTGAGCTTCAACAAAATCTATTTTAAAGAAGACCTGAAACATTTATTCTCTCACAATTCCCACGGCCCATCATCTCCACATCGTCCCACATTGTCTCCATAACACCAATGCCACAACCATTGTTCGACCACATTAAGCCTGTTAGAACTCTGCAATCTTCTTTGAGTTTCAAATTCCCCCAGGGTGTAAAAAAAACAAATTTATTTATTATCAATGAAGTTTTTCCACCTTTTCTTTGCAATAAGCATTTTTTTTGTCAACAATATAAAGAAATGTACGAAGAAGGAACCTCATTTTACTACATGAGACATTTAGGATCTGAAACTACCCTTTGGTAGAGGTTGAGCCCAAATGACCCCAAAAAACAGAACGGGTGGCATTTTAGGCTTGATTACAATCAGCTTGATGCAGAGCAGGTGCACAGACTTGCAGCCAAAATGAAAGAGACTAAACTTATAAATCACCTTCAAAACAAATGGGTGCAGAATACACTCAGACAGTGAATACAGTGCATGCACACAAGCACCATGCTGTATTTTTTATGTTAAGACAAAGAGCCAAATCTCGAAATCAGTGACCAGAGAGGTATAAAACAAATCTTTAAACATCTGAGGAAGCTTTACTGCTCAGATTTGAACACTAAAAGCACAAGTTTAAATCTGTATCTGAAGGCCAACCGAGATGACAAACCACAAAAGGACAATGTTTTAACAAGAGATTGTCTTTGTATTCAAAACCCTCCGAATGTAAACTTTCAACAAATATAAATGAGTTTAAAGTCCAACGATCCATGAGTCGCCTGCGTCACGACTTTCTCAGCTGCATTTCATCAAGCACAAAGTGAAAACACCTGTAGAGGTGCGTCACGCTGGAGGTTCTTCCTCTATATATCATCCCACACAAACTATGAGCAGCTCAATATCGACTGTGAACACTGTGTGACTCAAAATATGTTTTTATGTTATGGTTTGAGCTTGTAGATGGCTTCAATTTTAAAGTTAAAAATATTATTGATGCCATTGCACCCACTAAAGTGAAGGTTGTCTCGGGTAAGCAAAGATCTCCTTGGAGAAATGCTACGCTGGTCAAAATAGAGAAACGAGAGTGTCGGAAAGCTGAGCGCAGGTGGCGAAAAACTAATCTCCAGGTTCACTGTGACATCTATAAAGAGAGACTTCGCAATTATAATTTGGAACTTAGAAATGCAAGGCAGCCATTCTTCTCTGACATCATAACCAAAAACAAGAACAATACACGCGCCTTATTTGCTACCGTCGATAGGCTAACAAACCCTCCAGTGTCGGTAGCTGCTGAACTCCAATCCACCTGGGCATGCAATCAATTTGCCTCCTTTTTTACTGACAAAATTCAGAAAATTTGACAAGCAGTCAGTGCCTCCACATCAACCACAGGATATGTATTGTCCCGATCTAACATCCATTCAAATATCATGACACAATTTCATTCAATCAACCTTAGAAGCCTAGAAGACATCATACAACATCTGAAGTCATCCTCCTGCTGCTTGGATATTCCACCAACACACTTTTTCAAAAATATTTCAAACTGCATGAGCACTGATCTTTTACAAATTGTAAACACATCCCTTCTCTCAGGTGTCTTCCCACAAGCCCTAAAAACTGCAGTTATTAAACCGCTCCTAAAGAAGGCTAGTTTAGACTCCGCAACGATGAAAAATTATGGGCCAATATCAAACCTCCCATTTCTAAGTAAAATAATTGAAAAAGCGGTTTTCCAACAGCTGACCGACTTCTTGGCCGTAAATAACTGCTTTGATGTTTTCCAGTCAGGCTTTCGATAGCACCACAGCACTGAAACTGCTCTTGTTAAGGTTTTCAACGACATCTACTTGAACATAGACAATGGCAGAAGTTCAGTCTTAGTGTTACTGGATCTCAGTGCTGCATTCGACACGGTCGACCATGCCATACTCCTAGAAAGACTAAAAATCTGGGTGGGCCTCTCTGGCACAGCACTTAACTGGTTTGAATCCTACTTGAAGGACCGAGAATACTTTGTGTCTGTAGCTGATTACACATCAGAGCTGACTAAAATGACATGTGGTGTTCCCCAAGGTTCAATACTGGGACCTCCTCTGTTCAACATCTACATGCTTCCACGAGCTCAGATTATGCAAAACAACAAAGTGTGTTATCATAATTATGCAGACGACACACAAATCTACATAACTATGTCACCAGGGGACTATAATCCCATACAAGGGCTGGGTAACTGCATTGAACAAATCAACAACTGGATGTGCCAGAATTTTCTTCAACTAAACAAAGACAAAACAGAAGTAATTCTTTTTGGTACCAATGACGAACAATTGAAAATCACCGCTCAGCTTCAATCACTGATGTTAAAACCCACAAACCAAGCCAGAAATCTAGGTGTAGTTATGGATTCAGATCTCAACCTGAACAGCCATATCAAGACAATTACAAAATCAGCCTACTATCACCTGAAGAATATATCAAGGATTAGAGGACTTATGTCTCAACAGGATGTGTAAAACATGTCCACGCATTTATCTTCAGCAGACTGGACTACTGTAACGGTGTGTTTACAGGTCTCTGTAAAAAGTCCGTCAGAAAGCTGCAGCTGATTCAGAACGCTGCAGCTCGAGTCCTCACTAAGACCAGGAGGGTGGATCATATCACCCCAGTTCTGAGGTCTTTGCACTGGCTTCCTGTCCAACAAAGAATTGACTTTAAAATCCTGCTGTTGGTTTACAAAGCACTGAATGGTTTAGGGCCAAAATACATCTCTGATCTGCTGCTACCTTATGAACCATCCCGACCCCTCAGGTCGTCTGGGACCGGTCTACTTTCTGTTCCCAGAGTCAGAACTAAACATGGAGAAGCAGCGTTCAGTTTTTCTGCTCCACATATCTGGAACAAAGTCCCAGAAAGCTGCAGGTCTGCTGAGACCCTCAGCTCATTTAAATCAAGATTGAAGACCTTTCTGTTTGCTGCTGCCTTTAATTGAACCACATTCAATTCATATATTAATCAATTTCCTGCATTTCTGTATTTTACAACTGCATTTTATTTCTTGCACTGTTTTTTTTATGTTTTAATGAATGTTCTTAATTGTTTTTAAATCTCCTTTTCTTTTGCCTTATGTTTTGATGCTTTTAATGGTTTCATGTGAAGCACTTTGAATTACCTTGTTGTTGAAATGTGCTATACAAATAAACTTGCCTTGCCTTGATTACAATCAGCTTGATGCAGAGCAGGTGCACAGACTTGCAGCCAAAATGAAAGAAACTAAACTTATAAATGACCTTCAAAACAAATGGGTGCAGAATACACTCAGACAGTGAATACAGTGCATGCACACAAGCACCATGCTGTATTTTTTTATGTTAAGACAAAGAGACAAATCTCAAAATCAGTGACCAGAGAGGTATAAAACAAATCTTTAAACATCTGAGGAAGCCTTACTGCTCAGATTTGAACACTAAAAGCACAAGTTTAAATCTGTATCTGAAGGCCAACAGAGATGACAAACCACAAAAGGACAATGTTTTAACAAGAGATTGTCTTTGTATTCAAAACCCTCCGAATGTAAACTTTCAACAAATATCAATGAGTTTAAAGTCCAACGATCCATGAGTCGCCTGCGGCACGACTTTCTCAGCTGCATTTCATCAAGCACAAAGTGAAAACACCTGTAGGTGCGTCACGCTGGACGTTCTTCCTCTATATATCATCCCACACAAACTCTGAGCAGCTCAATATCGACTGTGAACACTGTGTGACTCAAAACATGTTATGGTTTTTCAACAGTCAAATAAAAAAAGTCCTGAACTTAAAACCTGTGTTTTTTTTGGGTCAGCGTAGATTTCTTCTCTACGGACGTTTTAACGCGACGTTCGTCTCTGTATTCAAATCTCTTCAAATGTATCATTCAAATCCACGAGGCCGCACAGCATCAACATCCACTCTGAGCCGATGATGATGGAAATGTGGCAGTTAACGAGAGAAGTAGAAGTGAAGTCTGATGAAAGAGGCAAATATCAACATTTAGAAAGTCACCTGCTGTTGTGATCTGAAAGTACTAACTTTTAGTCTGACGTGACAGAGGAAAAGGTTGATGATTCATTTGGTCAGTGAGGGTGTGTCACAGTTTTCTCCTCCAATCCGTGTCGTTCAAAGTGAATTGTTCATCTGTAAATCAAACTGTGCTGATTTGCATGAACATAGATAGAAAAGGAGCCTCACACACGACAGTAGTGGTCAAACACTGAAGAGGACAGACAGACACTCATGCATGCTCAATCAGCTGAAGACGTTTGAAGTTTGGTAAATATGTAGCTTCATCTATTGTTGTTGTTTTTGTAACTATCTGACATTGTTTAGTGCAAATTGTTGAAAGGAGAAAATATGTTTATGCAGCTTGTCATAAATTCATCACAAATTCATTCATTTCTGATTCTTTACTTCTGAAAAAAAGACTTTAACAAATAATAATAGAACAAATAGAATAAGATTAAAAAAAGGTAAATAAATAAAGTAAATCATTGTCTGCATAACTGTTTACAGTTACACAGGGTTCAACTTCACCATGTTTGGGTTACATTCTGGAAATGATTAGGACGCCGATGTTTGCAACGTTTTTACTTCAAAGAGACAAAAGACAAAATCAATGAAATCTCTAAGAGCCAAATGTGTATTCACCTGTCAAAATGTCAGTTTAGGTCATTAGGTTTATTTGTTGGTAATATTAGTGTCAAACAGTGGCAGAAAGTACATTTACTCAAGTGCTGTACTAATGTACAATTCTAAAGTACTTGCACTTGAGTACTTCCATTTTATCCTACGTTATACTTCTACTCCACTACATGTTGGAAGCTAACATACTTTTTTACTCTGCTACTTTTATTTGACAGTTCAATTTGCAGATTTAGATTAACAATACAAAATATAATCAACACATGAATTATGATGTCGTGTAAAGATGAGGCTTTATTGATTCATTGTCAAAATTAAAAAAAATTAAATAAATAAAAAGCAACATTTAAGTGATGAACACATTAATAGATCAATCATTTTAATTCACTGTTATCTTTATTCTGAAATGAACTTTTGGTACTTTAAGTGTATTTTGATGTAAAGACCTACATGTACTTTATGTTCGTTCATGTTCTTTCGTCCAGAGTTATTCAAAGTCAGCATGGACGTGGCCGTGTTGGCGACACTCTTTCTCACAGGTGAGATGGGATTATGTGATGATTGATGGATTAGAGTTTATTGGACCATCACATCGTCTACTTTTCCAATTGTGAGGTGCATCACTGATAAAGAAATGTAATAATATTACAATTTTTACTTTTTTGGTAATTATAATTTGGTATAAAAAACTGCAGGTGTCACAACAAAGGATATATATTATGTAGTATATATATATATATATATATATATATATATATATATATATATATATACTTTCAACAAATCCTTTCCCTGCTCAGGTTTCTGCGCCCTCTCCTCTTCTTTTCCAAACGCCTACAACTTCATCGAAGAGGAGATGACTTGGTATGAAGCCCAAAAATACTGCAACTCAGAGAACACTGCAATGGCCCAAATACAGAACGTGGAAGACGCCACCGCCATGTACAACACTCCAACTGGGGCATACAGAGACAAGGCCTGGATCGGACTGTTTGCGTATGACTCAGAATGGACCTGGGTTGAAGGACACCAACCCTGGTTGTTCAATGGGTTGAACGATCAGCCACATACCGACAAGCGCTGCCTGGCCATTAACACAGATGATGAGTCGACAGCTGCCAACTGCTCCGATAAGAAACCATTTCTTTGTTATGATGGTTGGTACAGTCTTGACATTTTGGAATTTTAGATTAGAGTAGCACAAAATGGAAATACTCATGTACTTATTTGAGTATATGCATTTACTACTATATTATATCTATTATATGATATAACATGAATGAAAGTTCATCTAGGAGAACGCATATTTGACGAAGATCTTTGACAACGGTGGCCTGTAATCAAGTGACTCATGTAATTAATGTTAATTAGCAACAGCACAACTGATTCTTTACTCCGGATGCCCACGTCCATCGTGCTGTACTACGGCTAATACCTAATAGCTGTGATATGAATCCATTTGCTCATGGTACCTTTTATAACCTTTGTTTAACAATTTCTTCTACTTCCTCATTGTCTTTATCTCAACAGGTTTGCGTTCCTATCTTAATGAGAGTCTAAGTACTTGGAATGATGCCAAAACCAGCTGCGAACACAACGGACGCGTTCTGGGCAGTATCCTACCTATAAATGCAAGCAATGAAGTCAGCAGCGCATTCGGCAAAGAAGCAGCGTGGGTTGGCGTCTACAGACGTAAACTCTGGGTTTGGTCAGAATCCGGAGAAAACATCAAGTTCATGAACTGGCAAAATGGACATCCTGACGACCTGAACGGGTCAGACAACTGTACCGCCGTAGCGTTGACTGACGGAAGCTGGACTGACGAGCAATGTGACGCGAAATACCCTTTCTTCTGCAGACGAGGTGTGAATCACGCAAACATTTCCCCTTTTAAAGCTTTCCGTGAGATGACAGATGAGCCATTAGACACAGCATGGAAGACTCATTGATCTGATTGAATCTTCATTTCAGCCAAAGTAGAACCTGAAGCTGTCATTTTGTTGCTAGGTGGCAAGCAGCGTTCAGTTTTTCTGCTCCACATATCTGGAACAAAGTCCCAGAAAGCTGCAGGTCTGCTGAGACCCTCAGCTCATTTAAATCAAGATTGAAGACCTTTCTGTTTGCTGCTGCCTTTAATTGAACCACATTCAGTTAATATGTTAATCAATTTCCTGCATTTCTGCATTTTACTGCTGTATTTTATTTCTTACACTGTTCTTAATTGCTTTTAAATCTCCTTTTCTTTTGCCTTATGTTTTGATGCTTTTAATGGTTTTAAAAGGACTGCACAATATATCGCCATTTCCTTCGGGACCGAGTTCGTGCAAGGCGTACAATATAAAAACGCAGATCGGCAGAGATCTTTTCCAGACGTGGTTTGTGTGCGAGTAGTTGCAGAATTGCGGCAGTGTATGGTTGATCGAGTACAGCGTAATGTAAATCTCCTTTACTTTTGCCTTTATGCTTTTAATGGTTTCATGTGAAGCACTTTGAATTACCTTGTTGTTGAAATGTGCTTTACAAATAAACTTGCCTTGCCTTACAGTGGTCATGGAAACGTTGATCAATCATTATCAGCTCTGAATCTTTGGCCTGACTGTTAGAAAACACAGATATCTTCTGTGTGTATGTACGTGTGTGTGTGTGTGTGTTTTTAAACTTCCTGTTGTTTGTGACCCTGTGCAATTTAAGCAGCACGGCGGAAAACAGTGGTGAGGATGAAGATCCATTCCAGCAAGAACATGGAAGATCCCGCCCACAGTGCCGCCCTGCTGCAGCAGGTAAAGTGTGTGTGTGTGTGTGTGTGTGCACTTTTAAATATATATCTTTGTGAGGACCATTAGGAGTTTTCAGTCCTACAGAGTGAGGGGAGATTTTTGCAAAGGCTCAGGGTAGAATTAGGTTTAGGTTAGCGTCAGTAGTTAGGCCGGTGTGTGTGTGTGTGTGTGTGTGTGCGCACACATTAGTGTGTGAGCAAAAAAGAACGAAAAGCAATACGAAACAAAATACTTTAAGTATCATCCCTGTTCTTCTTTAGTTGAGTGCAGCACTTGCTCAGCAGGGTTTGACTGACTTCCAACTGACCTGGAAGAAACTTCCAGAGAAGATACAAGTGAATGAAAGCAGTACAAGGTGCGCGCACACACACACACACACACACGCACGGGGACACACACTTATTAGATCTTCTCTAAATACCAAAAATGCTTCGATCTTTCTGTTCAGATGCTTGATGACGCCGTGAGAACAACTCCCAGAGAGATGCACCACAGCATCGTTCATACGAAGAAGTTACTCTCCAGTTACTCAGCTTTTCTGATTTCACTTGTCATTGAATTTCCATTTGACGGCAGCGTGTTTCACACCATGTGTAACTTAGACTTAGTGTTGTGAGATATAGTGACCAATATATCAACTAATAACAATGATGTATTGTTTTCCAATTAATGTCTCCCATAATACTGAATGTTGTTATTGATCTAGTTTTCATTATCTTGCATTGCTGTTCTTGTACATACTCATGTTTTAGTTGTAGAGGGAATTATAAATAACTACAATCAATAAATACATATATTAAAAATAGATTAATGAGAGAATAATTCTGGTATATTAATTTCATATTAAGTGTTGTCTGTGTGCTGACTGAAACTTCAAAATAAAAGTATTTAACAACCTCCTGCGCCACAATCTAATCCAATATTGATACTCATTACCAGGAGATGTTTGAAGGATATAAACGTTTCTAAGAAGCTACGTTTCTATGTACATAAAAACCTGTGGAGCTAACATTAGCACACATTAGCTATGTGCTATTCTACACCACTGAATGTAAGAACATGCTTCTTCTGTCTCGATCTCCAGGTGAAGTGGTGGTTTATGTTTACACTGAGATCTGTCGGCTTTAGTTTCTATCTTTATCTTTTTTAACTTGTTTTATCAGCTGAATCAGTTTGAAATCCTGGGATATATCCTTCAAACGTATATATTGTAGACCCTTCTGTATGATTCACTCTGAAATCTCTTCTGTTTTTCAAAAAATTAAACGATATTTCTTCATGGAGGGCAGTTAGTGACAGTGTGGGCTCCATTGTAACATTGCTCTGACAGCTCTGACGGGCTTAGCCAAAGGTCAATCAGATACAAAAAATATTTTATTACTGCCTACAGCAGGCCAGAGAATATATTTTATTACTGCCTACAGCAGGCCAGAGAATATATTTAATTTTGTAAATTAAATGTTTGACTTTTTACTGACATCTAAGGGATTTTAAGACTTAAAGATTTGTAGATACCTTTAGAAGTTAACAATCAATTATATTCAATAAAAGTGCATAAAAAATACATGAAATAAAAGATTAGCCACGCACTTAAGTGTTTTAAAATGACTAACTGCTAATTGTTTGAACTGAAGTTGTAAATCAGATGTAAAATATGAAGGAAAAGAGCCAAAACTACGATCGTCCAGTTTATACACACACACACACACACACACACACACACACACATGCACACACACCTTCATTACGTGACCTTTGATATCACACAGCCTTCACTCAACAGGGAGATTAAAAAAAGGCAAATGCAGCAGCAGCAGAGACACGACAGACCATTTACATTTACTGGTTTGAATAAGAAATCACCTCCAACAATTTGTTTGCTCGTCTCCTTTCTTTTGCTGTCTGTAATCCACCGCAAATAATGTTTTGACACGCAAATTGATTCAATTCAAATCTCCTGACCTTGTGTAGTCTCGGGGTTAACCACAACAATCAGCATTGTGAGAAAAGCATGACTTTTAAGGTGTCATTTCTAACTACGTTGAGGATGCCCATCCATTTGGGGATCATTTTGAGATTGCCAGAACCCAAGACATGTATTTAGGTCAAGGCCGAATTCTGTTAAAAACCTTTTGGACATTATTTTGCCAACATTAGCTTGGACTCTAGATTGGACCTCGTGAATCTTCCATTTTGCCACATAAGGTATAATGATACTTTCTAGAAAAACTACAAGAATACGTCATCCCTGCAGCGCCCTATGGGCAGTCGTTGGATGCGATCCGAATCATTTCGCACAGACCTGCATCAATGCTTCAATTTAAAGAAATGAGTGGTGTTGAAACAAATTTTCTGTTATTGTGTTAACTTTGACAGCCTTAATATGAATGCATGTGCACATTGTTTGCGCGTGTTGAATACTAAATATCACTGAGATTTCTGAGATCATTTTACGCTTTTCTCCAGTTGGCCATCTCTGGCCTCACGTGCGTGGCACTTACCTGGTTTGAATCCTACTTGAAGGACCGAGAATACTTTGTGTCTGTAGCTGATTACACATCAGAGCTGACTAAAATGACATGTGGTGTTCCCCAAGGTTCAATACTGGGGCCTCTTCTGTTCAACATCTACATGCTTCCACGAGCTCAGATTATGGAAAACAACAAAGTGTGTTATCATAATTATGCAGACGACACACAAATCTACATAACTATGTCACCAGGGGACTATAATCCCATACAAGGGCTGGGTAACTGCATTGAACAAATCAACAACTGTGCCAGAATTTTCTTCAATTAAACAAAGATAAAACAGAAGTAATTGTTTTTGGTACCAAGGACGAACAATTGAAAATCACCGCTCAGCTTCAGTCACTGATGTTAAAACCCACAAACCAAGCCAGAAATCTAGGTGTAGTTATGGATTCAGACCTCAACCTGAACAGCCATATCAAGACAATTACAAAATCAGCCTACTATCACCTGAAGAATATATAAAGGATTAGAGGACTTATGTCTCAACAGGATTTGGAAAAGCTTGTCCACGCATTTATCTTCAGCAGACTGGACTACTGTAACGGTGTGTTTACAGGTCTCTGTAAAAAGTCTGTCAGAAAGCTGCAGCTGATTCAGAACGCTGCAGCTCGAGTCCTCACTAAGACCAGGAGGGTGGATCACATCACCCCAGTTCTGAGGTCTTTGCACTGGCTTCCTGTCCAACAAAGAATTGACTTTAAAATCCTGCTGTTGGTTTACAAAGCACTGAATGGTTTAGGGCCAAAATACATCTCTGATCTGCTGCTACCTTATGAACCATCCCGACCCCTCAGGTCGTCTGGGACCGGTCTACTTTCTGTTCCCAGAGTCAGAACTAAACATGGAGAAGCAGCGTTCAGTTTTTCTGCTCCACATATCTGGAACAAAGTCCCAGAAAGCTGCATGTCTGCTGAGACCCTCAGCTCATTTAAATCAAGATTGAAGGCTTTTCTGTTTGCTGCTGCCTTTAATTGAACCACATTAAATTAATATATTCATCAATTTCCTGCATTTCTGCATTTTACTACTGTATTTTATTTCTTACACTGTTTTTATTTTTTATTTTATTTTAAAAAAAATGTTTTAATGCAATGAATGTTCTTAATTGCTTTTAAATCTCCTTTTCTTGTGCCTTATGTTTTGATGCTTTTCATGGTTTTATGTGAAGCACTTTGAATTACCTTGTTGAAATGTGCTATAAAAATAAACTTGCCTTGCCTTACGTCGGCTCAGTCATTGACTTGATCATTAATATCATTTATTATAAGCCATTCTGGGTAACCTTCCTTCATACATTTGTACTCTGATTGCATAGAAATCTGACTATAGTTGTAGTCTGAGAGCAAATGATATCGTCTGGATTTCTATTCAAAGTTAAACTAAGAGAATTGGTTTCTCTGTCTGATTCTGAAGTTATTGCAAGTAAAATGAAGTAGGAATCGGTTGGTACTTGTCACCGTGCTTATGTTTTTTCATATTTTTAATCCTTGATGTATGTTTTCTTGGGGCAATTGTTGTTGTCTGTAAATTTTCTCATGCTGCCAGGTCGCCCTGGTAAGAGAGACTGTTGATCTCAACGGGTCTTACCTTGTTAAATAGAATAAGAAAATACACAGCTTCCAACACAGGGCTCCATTCATGTAGTGTATATAACATAAACATCATAAAGTATAGACATAGTCTATCATGTTGAACTTGATTTTCTTATGTCATTGTGTTTATTATATTAAGTAGTTATTTTAAATGTATTTATTTTATTCCCTACTATTTAGGCATTTTTTTGTCTTACAGATACAAAAGTGAGGAAGACCGTGGTGAGGAGGAAGATGCAGGCCGATGCTGACATGACAGATCCAGCAACTAATGCCCGGATGCTTCAACAGGTACATCTCTGTCTCTTTCTCCCTCTCTGTTTCCTTGAAAATTAGAGAAAATAAGGCCAAACTAAAATGGTAAAGAATATATGTATTGTATTCCTCTTCATCTGGGTACAACACTAATGAGTAAGGGATGGACTGACTTTGAGCTTGGGTGGAAGATTCAGCCCAGATTTCCCCCTGGGGATGAATAAAGTATCTATCTATCTATCTATCTATCCATCCATCCATCCATCCATCCATCCATCTATCCATCTATCCATCTATCTATCTATCTATCTATCTATCTATCTATCTATCTGTCTGTCTGTCTATCTATCTATCTATCTATCTATCTATCTGTCTGTCTGTCTGTCTGTCTGTCTGTCTGTCTATCTATCTATCTATCTATCTATCTATCTATCTATCTATCTATCTATCTATCTATCTATCTATCTATCTATCTATCTATCTATCTATCTGTCTGTCTGTCTGTCTGTCTGTCTGTCTGTCTGTCTGTCTGTCTGTCTGTCTGTCTGTCTGTCTGTCTGTCTGTCTGTCTGTCTGTCTGTCTGTCTGTCTGTCTGTCTGTCTGTCTGTCTGTCTGTCTGTCTGTCTGTCTGTCTGTCTGTCTGTCTGTCTGTCTGTCTGTCTGTCTGTCTGTCTGTCTGTCTGTCTATAGGTGGAAGACATCTTGTCTTCAGCAGCTAAACGTTTTGAAATTAAAAGATATTTACATATTCATAGATTCTAGATTTTTCAATGAGGGAGAAGGAGGAGAGGTCATTTTAAGTTAAAAAAAGACCCACATCAGACACAAATTATCATTCACAGCAGAGCATCTTTGTTTACGTCTTAAAACATGTCTGACAACGAAAGCGATTCTAAACAAAGCTGGTGATGACAGTAATAACGTCACGTCCTTTATTCAGCATCATGTACAAGTGAAGGTGTCAATACAATTGTTTAAAAAGCAAGACAACAAAAAGACCAATCTTCTATTAGCGGATGTCTAATTACGTACTCAAATGATTTGATTAACAGCAAAACAAAATCATTATATCATTGAGTAGGCTTGCAGATAAACACATGTTATACATAATAATAATAACAATACATTTTATTTATATAGCGCTTTTCATGACACTCAAAGACACTTTACATTAAAATCATCATATATAAAAACAATACACTAAAAACAAAGTACACAATAATAGTCACACATTAAAAGCAGTTTTGAACAGGTGAGTTTTGATTTGTGATTTGAATGTGGAAAGGTCAACGCAATCTCGGATGTTTTTAAGGTACATTTAAAATGCATTGAGGTTCTGTGGGTTTCTCCTGCTTTCTGGGCGGAATCTTCCATGTCAGCTTGAAGTCAGTCCATCCCTGATCTTTTAGTGCCGCAGTCATCTGAAGAGAAATAAACTGGGCTTATAATATATACGTAAACTTCGTAAAATGTAAACAAACACGTCACAATCATCAGTAACTTCTAAATAACTCTTCTGGTTAAAAGTCGTGTGTTGGTCCCTCCGGCCCCGTGTGTCTTTGTTCAACATGTCACACGTTTTCTCTGAGTGTCTAATAATGACGCGGTTGGGTTTACACGGCAGTTACTTGAAGGACCGCTGCTATAATTTCTAGAGCAAATGGTTTTCACTGATTTAGCATTTAGCATTTAGCATGAGTAACATACGAACCACAGTCAGCTTAAGTATTTGTCCCTTTGATTTAACAGTGTTCCGGAGCTTGTGACCACAACGTTGTCTATGAGGGTCACTGAAGCTGTTCTGTCTTTTACCAGCTATATTCTGTCCGATGAATAAACGTCTGGTTGGAGCCATCAAAAGATATCGTGTCCTGAATTAAACACAACGCAACGGAGAGTACGCAACTGCTACACGTGCAACACAGTTTTCCTTGAGGGAGTTATGGGATTTAACAGCTGTTAACATGTTACTGAAGTCTGATTCTTGAGGTCTGATGCCAAAGGTTAACTGATTCTAAGGTCCGATGCCGTGAATTCTGATTAGAACTGATTCTGATGCCCGATCCTGGGAACTGATCCTGAAATCTGATACCAAAGTTCTGATACTCGGGTCTCATAGCCGGGTTCTGAAGCCTGAGGGCCGAATCCTAAGATCTGATCTCAGGTCTGACGTTGGCCCAGAATCGTTCCTCTGTTGTTGCTTTTTCCTCATGAGAGAATGAGGATATGGGCTGGAACTTTACCTGCTGTAGGATCTGTGTGCCAGCAGCTGGATTAGAAAGGTCAGCATTGGTCTGAATCTTCACCCTCACCACGGTCTTCTTCACTTCCTTCACACGGGCTGGACGGTCCAACAAACAACCAGAAACCAAGGAGAGAAATATTATTGCACTGCCAGAAAACAAAAACAGAGAAGTAAATATCTGGTTTATATATATGTATATATTGTACCTCCATGGCACCAGAAGGTAAGCTCAGTGTCACAGCTCAAATCATTCCACTGGTGCTGTGAATCCTCAGCTACACAGTAATGGTTACCATCTGGCTGTCCACTTTGCCAGTTTCTGAAGGAGCTGCTGCTGTTGTCGGACCACCTCCACAGCACACGGTACAAGCCGGTCCACACATAGTACGGTGCCATTACTGAAGACACCCTTGAGTTTTCTTCATCATTCTCCATCATAGCCAGGTCGGTGTGGTGTGTTCTGCAGTAAGTCAGGGCATCCATCCAATTCAGAGCCTTCGTAACTAAAGTATGAACTTTCTGGTCTGCTACATGTTGATCTACCGATAGAAGTAAAGGAAAAGCTTCTGTTACTGCAAAGACTCGAGTGTGTGATCAACTTAACAGCAGCTCGAAAAAAAACAGGTGTCATTGCTGTCCTCCAGGGATTTAACTTCTCACCTCGCTGTAGTGATGTAGAAGTGGACTACGGGGTGCGTCAGTACACTGTGACATCACTGAGAGGTGTTAGGGCTGGGTGTTATGGACAAATCTTGTCGTAATTTCATATCCCAATAACGATATACTTCATCATATGGCATGTTTTCTGGTAATTCAATAAATAAATATGAAATAATCACATGGTAAAGCCTTTTTTTTTTAAAATACTGGCCAAATATAAACTACTGAGTATTTTCTCATTTTATTTAGAACTTTAAAACAAAATGCCCAGATTTTTCTGAAAAAAATAAGTTGAGCTTTAACATTTCCGCATCGTCTCATATTATCTTGAATAGAAAACCAGACATTTTCAAAGAGATATAATATGTAAATGAGACAAAATGAATGCATTTAGGCGGAGTTAACAGCCTCTCATTCTTTTCATTTCCTCTCATTTGTTCAAACAGAATGTACGCTCGACGTTCGTAAAAGATACAAATATCAGAACAACACGAACGTTCAGGCTCAAAAGTGTACCGGGGATAAAAATGTTAGATAAAAGACTGGAAGGAATTCTGCAAATCGATTTGGCAACACCAATAAAATCTTCCTCGGACCACACCCAATAACCTTTCAACAGTATACAGTTCTACACTGCTTTTCAATTCTCAGTTCACTCTTTAAATCAATAAACACAGTATTTGTTCTTACCGTAACAAACAATATATCTGGTGAGCAGACAGTCCATATCATTCCATCTTCCATCTGGTTCCATCAGCACACATGCCTGATTGCCGTTATGCTGATTTGGCTGACCTGAAACCCAGTTTTGGTAGCCAGTTATGCTTGTTCCACCAGTTGCGGACCATCTCCAGGAGTTTGCATCACTGCCCATGATTCCCTTCCAGGATTTTGGGTCGTCGTTCAGTCCGATCCAGATCAATGAGGAGATCGAACTAGGTCTGTTCAGCCTGTTTGCGTCTTCCGTGCTTTCAACGGTCGCCAGGTCGGTGTGTTTCACTCTGCAGTAGTGCTGAGCATCGGCCCATTTCATCGACAGGTTGACATGGTGGTACTCTCGAGGGACGAGGGCGGCGTGAGAGCAGGAAGCGAGGCCAAGTCCTGAGGGTTGATGAGAGAGAGGGCATATTTAGCTGTGAACTATCAAAAATCATGGTTGAATCTGTTGATCTGAATCATTTCAAAAAGCTTTTTATTAAGTTTCTAAGAGAAATTAGAGAGAGATCAGACCAGGTTAGTATTTGTACATGTTTTGGCCCATTGACTACAAATCACATACATTTAAAATGACTGTTGACAGTCTTTTTGTTCAGTTTTGGCTTAATATGGATGTAGGAGCTATATACTTTGTTTATTTATGTATGTATATTGCAATTACTGGAGACACATTTCTTCAAATCATAAAAATCACAAAAAATGAACCATCACACATAAAGATTATGAGTGTGATGGTTAATTTTAAGTGTAAAAAAATGAAGAAGATAGATTCAATTGAGCAGGTCAAAGGTCATATACGATTTCAAAAGCCCTTTTGTACATGAACCTGTTTTTACAGGCCGACATTTCTCAGCTGTCTGATTCAAAAGGAAATAATTAACCGTTTTGTGGCGCAAATGAGAACCAACAACAATCACCATGTAATGATGTAAAGATATTGTCACTCTTACCAAAAATGACGGAAATCAAACGCACGGTCCAATCCATTTCTGATTTCACTGAAAAGTACAAAACTATATTTATATACATATGTATCCTGTTCTACACATGACATCATTGCACTTCTGTCCATCCTGGGAGAGGGATCCCTCCTCTGTTGCTCTCCCGCAGGTTTCTTCCTCTTTCCTCCCCGTTAAAGGGGTTTTTGGGGAGTTTTTCCTGTTCTGATGTGAGGGTCCCGGGACAAGAGGATGTCAAACGTGTACATATTGTAAAGCCCTCTGAGGCAAATTTGTAATTTGTGATTTTGGGCTATACAAAAATAAATTGAATTGAATTGAATTGAATGTAGATATACACACACATACATATATATTTATATATGTACATATATACATATATTACATATATATTATATATATACACACACACACATATATATATTTATATATATGTGTGTGTATATATATATATATATGTATAAAATTAGAAAAGCACGAAAAACATAATTTATCATGAGAGCATATTACATTACCACATGCATATGTACAAGATATTTGGTGAAATATTTGTAATAGTTTTGAGAATTGTATAAATTCTGTCCTATACTGATGATAAAATGCCTAATAACTACTACTACTAATAATAACCATAGTAATTATAAAATAATGAATAGATTGGTACTCACATACACAAAATCCAGTGTTTTAACTCTTGGCAGCAAATCAACCAAACTTGGAATCACTTTGTCATCTAATGTCTGCTCACCTGTCAGAGAAGTATCCTGTGCTGTGCTGCATTTGGTTATGCTTTTATTTAAATATACAAATAAGCAACATGACGGGGGGGGGGGGGGGGGGGGGGCGACACAAACACTTAAAGGAATCATGGTGTCCGTGTGTTTCTTTTAATGACAGCTGATTTATCTTTATGACAATTATCCACAAAGTGTGCAGCTTTTGTCACTGCAGTGTATCTTTCTGGGCTTCTGGAAGAACATTTCCAGAGCCTGATATTTATTTATTTATGCATGTATGTATGCAATTATGTATATATTTTAGTGCGGAGCAACGATTACAATTTTTAATGGCATTGTTATGCGCAAAGTTCAATAATGAATTACAAAGTAATGTATTGTGCACTTTTAATTTAAAAGTATGCTATATGAACAAAAGTGCAATAACATTTGGTTAACACTTTAAGCAAATCAGGTGCTTTTTAACAGCAGTATTCCCTTGACACAGAAGCAGTTGTTTTTCTTGTAAATCTCAACTTCAACATTAATGTAATCAAACCTAAGCTATTTGCCACTGCCAGAGCACGAACGTTTTATCTAAAACAAGTTATCCTCAGAGTCCAGAGCCACCATCATGCGTCTTGAGGCTCATACGTGCCTCAGACCGACATCTTCCACAACACTAACCGGCTGCAGTTTGTATCTATCCGCTTCGCTGTGGCATTTGTTAGCTTGTCTTGCATTAGTTTATCTATACTTCTCCCACACGCTGCATCAACGTAGTCTGCCGAAGCCGCCCTCCACTGCTTGTTTGGGTGATTTGCTGGCATCAACGGTGTGTATTGTATTTTTTTTTAAAAACTGCACGCGATAATGCGCGATAAAATAATCGTCGGCGTTAATTAATGAATGCGTTAACGCGATAATAACGCGTTAACTTGCCCAGCACTAATATATTTACTTACTGACCAAGATGAGTGTCTCCCCTCTGGTCGTGTGAGTTGAATGTTCGCTACAACAGAACTTAATGATATAACTAATATTACTGCAAGAGAAAATATTTAATTTACTTTTGTCAATGAAATGTTTGACTTTTTATTACCATCTCAGGCATTTTAAGACTCTTAGAGATCTGTAGATATCTTTTAATTACAGTTAAAAGTGAACAATACATTATATTTAATCAATAAAAGTGCAGCACGTGAAATAAAACACACTTAAGTGTTTTAAAACTGCTAATTGTTTGAACTGAAGTTGTAAATCAGATGTAAAATAAGAAGGAAAAGAGCTTCTAGTTTACGCACACACACACTCACACACACACACACACACACACACACACACACACACACACACACACACGGGGCCTTTGATATCACACAGCCTTAACTCAACAGGGAGCTTTAAAAAAGGCAAATGCAGCAGCAGCAGACACACGACACACGACACATCCATTTACATTTACTGGTTTGAATAAGAAATCACCTCCAACAATTTGTTTGCTCGTCTCCTTTCTTTTGCTGTCTGTAATCCACCGCCAATAATGTTTTGACACACAAATTGATTCAATTCAAATCTCCTGACCTTGTGTAGTCTCGGGGTTAACCGCAACAATCAGCATTGTGAGAAAAGCATGACTTTCCAAAAGTTAGTACATACCGTACGGTTCATTTTCAGATGTGGAGGGAAGTCAGATTTCACCTCTGAGGACTGTGAGAAGTCAAATACAATATGGCCGCCAGTCCCCTGGATCGAAATTTGGAGAATGTGCACACGTGAGAAGTTTGTCTTCAGCACTTTCTGCCAGAAATGGTTGATTTGAACCCAAACCATGATCTTTTCCTCACCTAAGTAGGTCGATTTGTTGCTGAAACCTGAGGATATTTTTGGCAGAAAACCCTGAACGCTGAACTTCCCGATTGTGTCAAAATGTCAACGATTACTTTTAGTTCTGCTCACGATCCAAACAGCGTTCTCTTGGATGCAAGTCCTGTGTTTGTTTGACCCCAAAATATGTTGAGAAATGCAACACTTATATATAAGGAGGCTGATGATTTTATTGTTGGATATTTATGATGCAACCAACCTCCAATGGATGACTTTTCCCAAAGTCATGTTTTGCATATGGAAATATTGTCAGACACCATATATTACGGTACTCAAGGGGGTTTTAGCCGATGTTTTCTTTGTCCGAATTGATGATGAACAACAAGGAGTTCAAATCTCAACCTTAGAATGTTCAACGGCTGGATTTTAAACTTGTAAGTATACTTTTATTTCTCCATTTCACTTTAACAACAAACAAGGACGGCAGGGAGATGATTGTTTAAGAGCTGGTAGAGGAGCAGGTCCCAACTACACATCTAACCGGTGGTGGAAATTTAACCCAGTTTTAACCTCCATCGCTGGACTTTGTCTGACCTGCAAATTACCAAAATCGTGATTACCGGGCATCACCAAATACAGAACAACATGCTCCCAGGAATACAGAGTACAACACCAATATAGCCTTGTGACTGGTACACTGGTGTTTTCAATTCATTTAAAATTAGAGCTCTCCCTTGTTTTCCCATTATTGTTGTTGCAGCTGCGCGGACTTGTCTGTATCTTTTCATTCATGAAGTTCAGCGACCAGAGCAGAGGTCTCAATCAGCCTGATAACTGGAAACACCTGTGTTGCTCATGCAGAGGTTTGAAAGTTCAGTTTTACAATAATTATTTGCCTACTTTCTTCTTGTTTGCAGTGAAAATCAGAAATGGATCGGTATGTGACTCTGATTCTCCTCTTCTTTGGTAAGGTCAAGTCATTTGAAGAATTTAACGACGGATGAAATGTCTGTTTTGGTTTTCAGTTCACACTCAAACCCAACACAACATTGTAAGCTTGTTGAGTCATGCAGGTAAAAACAGAGAGTAAATTCACTGATGACAAAGGTTTATGCGTAATATAATATCAAAAGAAGGATTCATTATGATCACCACTGGCAATTCAAATATATTATCAAATATAAATGAGCATAACAACTCTTGTTGACAGGAATATTGTTACGTACTCGCCTCATTTGGTGAGCAATTTGTATGGTGTTTTTAAAATAAGAAAAAAAAGCAAATTCTGAAATGAACTACATGATTAGACATGTTGTTGAACCAAGAAATCTATTAACAAATACATTTTCATAGAAATATGAGCATGGAAAAGTGCTTCATAGTGACCTAATTTAAACCAAATATAACTGAAATCTCTCAGGTCAACAAGACTAAAGACACGGCAGAGTTAAAGTCGTAAAAGTAGAAGTACCATCGTCTAAAAATACAAGTAAAGCCCTGAATTCAAAATGTTACTGAAGTTAATGTACAGAAGTATTATTAGCAAATTTTACTTTAAGAATTAAACCGACTCATAATGGCTCCTTTCAACGTGTTATCATTGAATATAACATTTGACAATTTAAGAAACGTAGTATAGTGCTTGGTCGATTAGTAGCTAAGCACTTCAATATATCACATGTATGTTTTTATTTGTAAAAAGTAACTGTAGTAAGAATAATAACGGCGTGAAAGAAATAAACAGTGATAGTTGTCAAGCCGTGACCAATCTGCATGAGTTGCTTGGATTTAATGCTATTATATGTTGATGGGAATTATTACATATATTGTAAATCACGAAATACTAAATCTGCCCTCTCTCTCACCAACCCTCAGGATTCAGCCTCAGCTCCTGCTCTCGCTTCCCCCAGCGTACGTACTACTATGTTAATTTACAGATGACCTGGGCTGAGGCTCAGCATTACTGCAGAGAGAAATACACCGACCTGGCGACCATCGAAAGCAGTGACGATATAAGCAGGCTACATTCTCCTTTCTCCGCTGAATGGACATGGATCGGGCTGAGTGACGACCCAAAATCCTGGAAGGACAGCATGGGCAATGACAGCAACTCCTGGAGATGGTCAGCGACTGGTGAAATCAGCAAAACCGGTTTCCAAAACTGGGAGACGGGGGAACCATCCAGTGAAAAAGCAGATGAAAACTGTGTCAATATGCTCCCTAATGGAAAATGGGCCGATCAGTTGTGTGAATCAGTTTCATTCAGTTTTATTTGTTACACTGGTAAGAAATGATTTGAGTTTATGGATTTTACACACTGAATGCTAAAGCTGTATTCACACCAGGTTTGTTGAGTTAATCTATATATATATATATATATATATATATATATATATCAGTAATGAATTGTTACACTGCCTTCACTTCTGTCTATTGCAGAGACGACCCAAACTGAGAAAACCTATGTGTTCGTCCCCGTGAAGAAAACGTGGTACAACGCCCGCGACTACTGCAGAGAACGCTACACAGACTTAGCTATGATTGAGAACGATAAAGAAAACAATGAGGTCATTTCTACAAAACCAGGCTCTGATACAGCTTGGATTGGTCTGTACCGAGTGCGGTGGGCTTGGTCCGACAAGTCCCAAAGCTCCTTCAAATTCTGGCGCCAAGGCAGCCCAAATAACTATGCTGGCTCACAGTATTGTATGTCCGAGAATGTTTTCCATGAATGGGATGACGATCGCTGTGAAGCGAAGGTTCCGTTTATCTGCCATCAAGGTGATTTTTGATCTATATTTATCAAAATTTACAGTATGAGACTCGCTGTTTAGTGACTGCACGTTTATTTTACTGTTCAGTTGCAAAACTGAGGACCACGATGAGGATGGAGTTTAAGACGGACGCTGACATCACAGATCCTGCTGCTAACACCCAGCTCCTGCAGAAGGTACAACTCTTTCTCTGCTTATTTTAGGAGGTCAAATGAAAGTGGATGAAGAAAAAGACAGAAAACTAAAGCGTGTACTTTTTTAATTGTTATTTCTCTTCAGATGACTGCGGCACTAAAAGATCAGGGATGGACTGACTTCAAGCTGGCATGGAAGATTCCGCCCAGAAAGCAGGAGAAATCCACAGAACTTTAATGCATTTTAAATGTATAACATGTTTTTATCTGCAAGCCTACTCAATGATATAATGATTTTGTTTTGCTGTTAATCAAATCATTTGACTTGTTGTCATCAGAGGAGCTACTGTCTGTTTTAAAAAGTCAGTCCAAAAATAATGAATGTAAACACTTATATCTTTTTTAATCTTTAATTTCCTCATTTTCTGTTGTCTTACTTTTTCAACAATTGCATTGACACCTTCACTTGTGTATGATACATGTACATGCTGCCTCGGGGCGACTGGTTGCCCGGATCGACCCGGTCACGGCTGTTTTCTGTCCTGGCCCCACAGCGGTGCAATGAGCTCCCCACTGACGTCGGGACAGCCCATCTTTCGGAGTAGGCTGGAAACTCAGAAGTACTACCCTGAGCCTTCCACTTAGTACTCATTGTATTCGTATTAGTTTGTCTCTGTACTTTGGCTCTGGATTCTGCTCTTAGATGCTTGTTTAAAAAAGGAGATGCGCTTATGACTTCTGGTGACTAGTAGTTCTCTTGAAAACCTATGTTGAATACACTTATTGTAAGTCGCTTTGGAGAAAAGCGTCTGCTGAATGACTGTAATGTAATACATGGTGAACAAAGGACGTGACGTTATTACTGTCATCACCAGCTTTGTTTAGAATCGCTTTCGTTGTCAGACATGTTTTAAGACGTGAATAAAGATGCTCTGCTGTGAATGATAATTTGTGTCTGATGTGGGTCTTTTTTCACGAAAAAAGTTCAAACTTAAAATGACCTCTCCTCCTTCTCCCTCATTGAAAAATCCAGAATCTATGAATATGTAAATATCTTCTCATTTCAAAGGTTTAGCTGCTGAAGACATGAGGGGGCGACTAGCTCACTGGGCTAAGAGGGTCGTCTGGTAACCGTAACATATGAAGATGTCCCCCGGGATTATGGGGGATTATAACAGGCATGTTTCACTGTTTTCTGTCGTTTTATTGACAAAACGATTAATCGGGATCAGCTGAGGAATCGATAAAGACACCTTTAGTAAGTATAGTAAGGTAAGAAACAGTGACAGCTGCTTAAAGTTTCATTTGCACGCGACCACTGCAGAGAACACTACACAGACTTAGCTATGATCGAGAACAAAGAAGAAAACACAAACGTCTACAACTCGAAACAAGCCCCCAATGTATGGATTGGTTTGTACCGAGTGCTGTGGACTCGGTCCGATAACATCAACGGCTTATTCAGAAACTGGAAAAATGGAGAGCCGAAGAAACTGAGGCTACAATTCGCACAGGCTCACCAAACTTGGACAATAGAAGATTGGAAAAACGTTGCCTGGTCTGATGAGTCTCGAGTTCAGCTGCGACATTCAGATGGTCGGGTCAGAATTAAACAACATGAAAGCGTGGATCCAACCGGCCTTGTATCAACGGTTCAGGCTGCTGGTGGTGGTGTAATGGTGCGGGGGATATTTTCTTGGCACACTTTGAGCCCCTTAGTACCAATTGAGCATCGTTTAAACGCCACGGCCTACCTGAGTATTGTTGCCGACCGTGTCCATCCCTTTAGGACCACAGTGTGCCCATCTTCTGACGGCTACTTCCAGCAGGGTAATGCACCGTGTCACGAAGCTCAAATCATCTCAATCTGGTTTCTTGAACATGACGATGAGTTCACTGTACTCTAACACACACCTCCACAGTCACCACATCTCGATCCAAATAGAGCACCTTCGGGATGTGGTGGAACGGGAGATTCGCATCATGGATGTGCAGCCGATAAATCTGCAGCAACTGCGTGATTATGTTTAGTGTCTATGATCAAGGTATGGCAGCGTTGTATGTTTAATTCATCTCATATAGTGTGTTTGACAAGTGTAAGACCTACAATGTATTGGGTTGCTTTTGTTTGTTTTCTCTTGCCTCTGAAGGAAATGTACTGTCTCGAATTGAACAAAATAATGAATTCTTTAATTTAACACTTTTTCTTGACCTCCTTTAAAAGTGTTTAACGCAGACGCAGGGTTTCTGTAGACCGCCGTTTATGAAAAAACAAAACATTTACATTTTCAAAGGTTCAATGGTTATATGAAACCAAGGTGACTTTTGTCATGTTGCTTATTTGTATATTTAAATAAGAGCATAACCAAATGCAGCACAGCACAGGATACTTCTCTGACAGGTGAGCAGACATTAGATGACAAAGTGATTCCAAGTTTGGTTGATTTGCTGCCAAGAGTTAAAACACTGGATTTTGTGTATGTCTAATTTTGTGTGTTTCTAATCCAGCTGCTGACACACAGATCCTACAGCAGGTAAAGTTCCAGCCCATATCCTCATTCTCTCATGAGGAAAAAGCAACAACAGAGGAACGATTCTGGGCCAACGTCAGACCTGAGATCAGATCTCAGGATTCGGTCCTCAGGCTTCAGAACCCGGCTATGAGACCCGAGTATCAGAACTTTGGTATCAGATTTCAGGATCAGTTCCCAGGATCGGGCATCAGAATCAGTTCTAATCAGAATTCACGGCATCGGACCTTAGAATCAGTTAACCTTTGGCATCAGACCTCAAGAATCAGACTTCAGTAACATGTTAACAGCTGTTAAATCCCATAACTCCCTCAAGGAAAACTGTGTTGCATGAGCAGAAAATAACACACAAAATGAAAGATGTTGAGTGTGCAGTGTGTCAGACGCTACATTAATTATTTAATTATTTAATGCTTCATGACGGTACATTACCAAAACGCCTGAATCGTTTTTGACGACATTACAGCTCGTTCTCATTTCCAGGGTGTCAGATTCCGAACACTTTGTCACGCCCCCTTTAGCGTCTGAAGCCGACGCACAAGGTACCCTTTATCTTACTGTATTAATCATGTCCACTGTAAACTTAGTTTATCTGTTTATTTCTGGTTTGTTGTTGTGTTCTAAATCGAGAAGTGATGTAAAACAAAATGACATGCTTTAGCTGTAATTCGTTGCTTTCTGTTATTGCCTCCTTAATAAAGTAACAGTTGGTCAGGGATCTTATCAGGTGGCTTATTAAGGTGACCTTTGTCAGTTTCCTCATTTGCATACAGTCAAATATGAGCCTGTTAAAATGCAGCACAATGCTGGATGCTCCTCAGAAAGGTCCCCTTAAGATGGGACTGATTCCAACTTTGGGAAATTTGGGAAAGAACTATTTTTTTTATAGCTGCAACTATTTGACCAGGTTTAAACCACGTGTCCTGTATGCACGTCGTTTCTTTCAGGGGGGAGTTCTGATTTAATGTCTTCAATTAATTATCAAATCTCCACAATGTTTAATTTCCTCCATGAAAAACACTGTAATTAGACATCGTAATCCACATTGCATTGGCCAATGAAACAATAGGTAAATAAAAATAGCTTTTGAAAAGGCTTTTTGAAATAGTTTGCTTCCACGTAACATCCAAAAATGTGTTTCTTTATGAGCAAACTAAGTATTCATCAAGCATCTACAGTTTGGGTCTACAGAAAGCATATATTAATAAACATAAAATATCCAATGTTAATCTCTGACTGTGAGGTGAAATCTACAAATTTAGGTTCAATGTTATAAAAACCAGATGTATCAGTTTGACTCGTGTCATTTCTACTGTTGAAAAGTTGAGGCAGTCCTTAATGCAAAACTCCACTTAATCCCGGACAGGTCAGATGACGGGTTGGCTGCAGGTCAGAGAATATAACTGCCCACATGTCCCAAATATCTTATTACCCGCTGATTTTCCACACACAAAAAAAACATGGCAACTATTCATCAATCAGCAAGTATGGTTTTGATTTTACGTTGTTTAAGAAGCTAAAACTTCAAAGAGGAGTTTGACTTACAGAGAGCCCTTTTAAACCTGTTCATTGTCCGTCATCACTGCTGTTTGTGTGACAGTGAGAATAAAGAGATATATTGCTCTAATAAACAACCCCTCAATGGTGCCAGGCTCCAAGTGAAGGTTTACAACTGGTTGTAAAGAATCAAAAGGAAAGCTGAGGATCTGTTGGGAAGTCGGTCATTCAGTCTACTTACCATTTGGTGCGACGCCATATTTGGACAAAATGCTGGAGAAATGCACAAAATGAGGAGCAGATGAAAAGGATTTTACAGCTTTAACGAAACCAAGATGTGGTTTGTTTTTGTGTGGTTTTGTATATTTGGGGTAGATTTCCTCTATGACTTTGACCAAATCAGGACAAAACCCAAATAATAATAAGTAAATTGGTCTTAATGGTTTAGGGTCAGAGTTATATATATAGTGAATTATATTATATTAATATTGAGTATATTTATATTAAAAACCAAAAATTGTAATTATGACAATTCACCAAAGCGTTTGTTGGCTAATGCATGTTTTATTTTAACGTAAGCCTTCCCAGAGCTTTTCTAGATGTAAACAAGCCCGAAGAGAGCCAGGCTTTGTAGCAAACACAGTTCTGACACGTGGAGTCAATGCTGAAGTACCTTAAACCTGCATTCTCTCTATCGACCACCAGGGGGCGACTCCTCTGGTTGTATAGAAGTCTATAGAAAATGACTCTCCTTCTCTCTTGATTTATTACCTCAGTAAACATTATAAACATGAGTTTATGGTCTCAATCTCTAGTTTCAAGTCTTCTTCAATACAGCATGATGTTCATTTCGAGTCAAACAGACCATAAAGCAGGGTATGATTTAGGGCGGGGCTACCTTATGATTGACAGGTTGCTACCGCTATCAGAGCCATGCATGGCGTCTGTACGTCACTCCTCCAGTCCAAATATGGTCACTTTAGTTCATTGGTTGCGAAAAGCCAAGACGGCAACGGTCAAAATGTTGAACTCAAGGCTTCAAAACGGCAGTCCACAAATCGATGGGTGACGTCACGACTACATCCATTTGTTGTATACCGTCTATGGTAGCATTGTTTCCCCCCCATAGACTTACATTTGGAAACAGATGTCTGTAAATCAGCGGATACTTTTTTTTTAAATCAGCTGGCCAGTGCGAACACATGAAAGGCCCTCATTTAAATCACGAGGTCCTAACATTTGTAAAATGCACGAGCACATAGCTGAATCCAGAGAGGTTTTCCTTCCTCCGTTCATGAAGATAAGCCCGATAACGTGGGCTGGGAGGCGGGGTTAAAGGAAACACTTGTGCACTTGTTCTTTGGGCCCAGGGTTGCGTGAGAGCGCCGGAAGATCCGAGTACTTCCATCGGAAATTCGTACTTGGAAGTCTAACTTTTTCTTGCTTCACGCGGAGCAACCCTCGTAGGAATGACGGTTCTCTCAGTTCTCTCGATACATCCATGGAGGTATCCAGGACTGTCAGGGTACAGCCAGACTGAATACAACAATACCTCACACATCAGCCACAGATCTGTGCCTCAATCCAAATGGAGTTTAGTAGTTGTTGGTAAACATTATACCTGTTAAATATTCGGAAAGGTAGCGTTGTCTTTGCAGGTACATTAGCATGCTTACACATTACTTCAAAGCACCCTAAGTACAACCTCACAGAGCCGTCGTTTAATCAGAACAAATCCGTACGTCACATGCCACAAAATACGATTGATGAATGGCTGAATAGATGCACTCCTACCACAGAACGACAACAATTGACTGAGTGAACATTGGAAAGAGTGATCAAGACGGAGAGCAAGAAGAAAGAGAAAACAAATTAGAGCGACGCTAAACGGGACAGAGGGACGTGGACGGGGACGAGGAGCCGGGGGAGGACGGATGAAGGAGGAGAAAAGGAGGACAGGGGAAGACTGAGACTGGGAGGGAGGTCCAGCAGCAGCAGCAGGCTGCAGGAATGTTTCACATGCCTGTCCTCTGGATGACCTGGCCTCCCTGGAGTGTGGGAGATACTGGGAGTAATTAGCCTCCTTTAACATTGGATCTGTGCTGCCTCCATGCCTCAATGGGGTTAGCAGTGGCATTGAAGGAGATCAAGTGTATTTATATATTCAAACAACATAGTTTAGCATTCTTCTTTGGCATCGTCCGCCTGCGATCCCTTTTTAATTGATATATTTCAGACGATGTATTTAAATACTTTTTCTATGTATTGCTTTTTTTTGGGGGTGCTTGGAAGTTGTTTTCAGTCATTTCCAGTTGATGAATGCTGTTAAATTGGTCCATTATTCCAAAGTGGAACAGATTTCCTTCCCCCTACCCACCAACCCATCTTGCAGCTGACCTACTTTATCTCCCAGTAGATTTAATTATGGATCCTCCTGGCTGCAAATATTTCCCACTTAAAGTCATGGATCAAGAATTGAAGTGGACGTAAATGAAGAGAAACAGAGCCTAAAAAGTATTGATTTTGTGAAAGGCCACATGGTTTCAATCTTGAAATGCCAATACGGGAACATCAGTGTTAACCTGCTTCGGTTTGATGCCCTTTATTTAAAACAGGAAAGTGTCCCTCTATGGTGAACCATGCATCCAAAGCTAAAAGCCTGAGTGTTCTCCAGCATAATGGCACTAATCTCACTGCACTTGAGGGGAGCAGGAAGAGTATTTCACTTATATTTCCGAATAATTTGAACAGCATCTTATAAGAACATTGCAACCACTGGGTCCTAATGAGGATTAAGATTCTGCTTGTTTATGACTGAACCAGATGTTTACATATAATGTATCTCTATTGCTGCACATTCTATCTGGGTGTATTTTATCTCTGATGTGCTGCACATTTTGTAACTGTCTCTATAGACACTAGGACTACAATCCCCTTGATGTTTCGCCACAAAACTACAACATATTTACACAAGTGTTCTACGTTAAAGTTAAGTGAGTGAATTCCTTGAATCTTTTGTGTTCTTGCCTTGAAAAAGTTATCTGAACAAAAGCTTGCTTACTGAACAGATTCTTGCACATATTTGAGTGTAGGCAGATGCTTTTTTTCATTTAAAAAAAATCCACTTTGCCTTATATCTTATATCTTTAAATAATGAATTATCTCCAAGCTTAAAACAAGGCACATAGTTTTCTTTCGCTCCATAAAAGAAAAGATGTTTAGGTTATGGTACATTGTTCTCAGTGGACAGTGACAACATATCAATAGGCATGTTCTGGCCTAATTAAAGCATGTTCAGTTCACAAAATGAGTAAATGTGAAATAATACTCAACTGAGCATTACATCGAACAAGGGTGAACATTCTATTGCACATAAATTATGTAGTTTGATAGAATTCCTGTATCCCATCTCCTGAATATACATTTCTCAGAACATAAACACACTTGAGTTTGATTGTAGAATGATTTTATTAACAGTAAAGATCTTTATGGTTTATGACTTTCTCACCCTGTTGAGGTGCATGAAGCCTAATATTTTATCTTGATCTGAAAGCAGAATAAATCATTATTGATACATTTGCATGTACAGGCTGTTAATAATCTAATACTGGCCTTCTTCACTGTATATGTATGGTTGTTTCAAGTACTTAGGCTCCTTTAAACTGAAGAAATACTTGACATTTTAAAAATACATCTAAATAGCCTTTAATATTTGTAAGTGTGTAAGTGTATAAATGTAATGGAGTAAAAAGTATTGTCTTTTTATAAAGCACCTTGGCATAAAATGGAAATACTTGAGTAAAAGACAAGTACCTCTAAACTGTACCGAAGTGCGGTACTTTTAATAATATACTTAGTTAGCTATAACACGGTCGACACTCGAATTGCATTATGGGGATTGTAGGCGCCAAATTTCGAACAGATTACTCGTTTCTGCTGCTTTCAATTCTATACTTTTCAAAGTTAAACTTTTGACGGTGGTAGGCTACTTTTACAGTATTAATACTTTTACTTGAGTAAATCACTTCGGTAGGTGTTTCCAACCGGCCGACTTCCACGATCAAATTGCATTGTGGGGATTGTAGGCGCCAGATTTTGAGCAGAAGAAAGACCATAAAATAAATATAATACCTCTTGTTTTTTAATGCTTCAGATTGTATACTTTTCACAGTTAAACGTGCATCGTGTTCGCCTACTTTTACAGAATAAATCATTTTTACTCAAAGTAAAATGACTTAAATACGGTTCTTGTTTCCAACCGCTGCCGGTGACGTCACACCACGGCTGGGTCATGTGAAGGCCAGCGGAGGCGGTTCACCGGGAGTTCACTCGCATACATTAGGTAACGCCATCGCTCGCTCTGACATAACTAGTATGAAGCAGGGCCGAGTTGAGACATTCGTCAATAACGAGGAGATAAGAGGAAGAAAGTCCCGGGACTAACTTTGTTATGCAAAACAGCCTCAGAACAAACCTGGACGCGTTTAACCGCCAGTGGCTCTTCTGCACAGCGACATGCGACCACTCTCTGACCGTCTGTGGGGAAACACAGGTCTGCACACGCCCCTCTGAATGCAACACACGCATGTTTTACTCTTAAAACACCGTTTGCATCAAACTCAAAACGGAGGAGAGTGGGGGACAAAAAAAACCCGCCTTTGCTGTGAAGGATTTGCACATGCGGACAAGGTCTCAGTCGCGGAGACCGAAACCTCGAAGATGTTTGACGATCTGGAATTTCAAGCTTTCGGTCCCGGAGAAGTCCTGGACCTGTACGCGTCCACGTCCAGCCCTGCGTGCATGCTGCAGGACCAGGACCAGGACCTGGCAGCCTTCTTCCCCGAGCTGGTCGAGGCGGACTGGCAGCAGCACCGGTGCTCGCAGTGTAGGTGGAAAACTCCATTTTTTAAAACAATTTCAATCAGTGATGTTTTGGTGGCCTCCATAAGGGAAATATATGATTTAAAAACAGAAATCAATCATGTTAAATCAAGTTTGTTTTTATTGTATGGCCAAAAAAATCTGAAACCATAAATTTGCCTTAAATGTATTTTCAATGTTGTGCTTGACACCCTCCTCTATACACTTTAATTTATTAGCTAAACAAAATCACATCAGGTGAGTTCAGTCAACAAGAATTCATGCATCTACTAATTAATACATTTCAAGTAATATACCTGTAGTTTGTTCATAAGGTTAGGTGTTGTTCTAAAATAAGGTGTAACCTTATTCATCAAGAGGGAAATTGTTGTGCAGCAGCAGCAGCAGCACAATGTCAGAAATACAATAATAACAATAAGGTGCAAATCCCAAATATACACCATGCCGAAAAAACAGGTTGACAGTGTGGATCATGAAATACAAACAGCTTAATGGTAAGGATCCCTATTGATGGGTTGCACATAGACATGTGTGCTTAATAACAATTACCCCATTTGGAATAACATTTCAATACATTAGGCTGCACTGATCGGTAGATATAAATATATATATAAACATACAGATAGAAATATGGGATTCATCCACTGCATTGTTCAACTCCTCTGATTCAATCAATCAGTCAATCAAAGTTAATTTGTATGAGACTTGTCATATAAGGTCGTTCAATTCAAAGTGCTTTACAGAAGACTGACAACGCTGATAATAAGATGTGAACAGCAAAACAATCTGAGCCGAACGCAGGTAACGCATACAAATGCTGAAAATGAATTAATAAATAAAATAAAATAGGTTTAAATATATTGTTGAGCATGAAGCCATTTGAATAAATAATGATTTTAAAACAAAAACATTTAAAAAACATAATTCTAAACAATATCCAGGCTGAAGGAGGTATATTTTAAGTTTACTTTTACAGATATCAACAGCTGGAGCTGACAAACAGGCTGCTGCAAGATCATGAAATGCTTCAAAAAATGAACAAAAAAATATTAGAATAAATACAAAAACTGACTTGAAGCCATATTTGAGTTTTTTCCTCTAATTATGTCTGAAGGACTTTTCCTTCTACTGTAACAATTCACTTTAACCCCTCATTTAACGTTCATGAGCAGAATATAAATGTGTATTTGATGGTTTCATGTAAGCAGATTTAAGTGTTTTTTCATTTATTTGTCAACAACCATAACTCACGTGGGCACCCACAACACACAATGAATGAAACACAGTTTTAATAACATAAAGTAGACTTCATAAGAGACGTTATAACTGTTGACAAATACTGTACAGTAGTAACAACTTTAAAGTGCCCTCATGGCTCATGTGTATAACTACACTTTAGTGTGTTACAACACTTTTATTGATTGTTTATTAACTGCTTATGAAAGTCAAGTAGGGGAAAAAGTAAATCTCGTGATCAATGTACCGCGATGCTTTTCGTGGTGAGTTCAGGAGCTTTTGTTTTTCACATAATCATCAGTAAACAGGGAGCTGTGCACAGAGCGGCTCATGGCAGTGTGGTGGTCTGTGTTTGGGACGGGGCCGGTCAGTTTGGGGTCACCGCGGGTTCACCGGACGGTCACCGGCTCAGAGGAGAGCCAGACTGTTGTCAGTGGTGGAGGAAGTACCCATATATTATACTTAAGTAGAAGTACAAGTACAACCCATGTAAAAACAAGAAGTACAAGTAAAAGTCCTGCATTAAGATGCACAAAGAGGTACAATTATTTCACATAAATATTAAAGTTAGTCCTTTAAAGTAACACACAGTGTAGCAGAATTGTTTTCCCTCATTCAATAGATCAAACAATCTAATAATGTCATATATAATATAATAATATTATTATTATCAGCCACAGGGGCCATTTTTATCAGAAGAAGTATTTTGTGAGTTTCTTACTTACAGACTGTCGCTGCTTTCACATCTCAAAACACAAGAAGACTCACTGTCTTTACTTTAACCAGTAAAAGGAGACAAAAGATGTACAACTAAATAACCCAAAGCTGCAGGCAACTGTTTTGACAACTAATATTTTCGGTAATTTTTCAGGCTGGTTCCAGCTTCTCAAATGTGAAGATTTAAAGTTTTTCTTTGTCGAATATGACGGTAAATTAAATGTTTTGTTGGTTGTTATGGTTTCTTCAGAATCATTTCTGGACTCTGTGAAATTATTATGAGCGTGTTTCACGACTTTTGACATTTTAGAAAATGAGTTAATTCGTTGTGAGGGCTGCGACAGAAAATGCTTCTTTTGAATTTTGATGTATGGATGAATTTAGCAACAAGCAAAATGAGGTTAATTACAAAAAGAGCTTCTTTCTTCACATGAAATTTACCAAAAATACCAAGCGCATACGCAACTTCTTTCACATGCAAGTTGACTTTTTAAACTTTTATTCGGCAGGCTCCAAAATAGGTTTGATCGCGTACGTCATATAACACCACCTACATTGGGACGGGGCCCCCTCTTTCTCCCTTCCCCCGACCAAATGACTGCCACCGCCCCACCGCACACACTTTCTGTTTCTTCTCCCTCCCTCTCATCAGTCAGCTGGGCTCGTGGCATGCTCCGCCATTGTTTTGTGTTCGGGCTGATGGGGGTGTCCTCGATTGACCCGCTGATTCCAGGTTCAATCAGAGGCCACGGGTTCGAGGGGATGTAGATGAGCAATTTTTCTCTCTCTTTTTTTTTTGTCCCCCTTTTTTCAAAAAACGACTTTCTTCGTTTTCTGTCAGCGGTGGAGGTGATCAGGGAGCCAGCGGGGGAGGCTGAGCGAGCCCCCACAGGCCGCCGCAATTCTCCTCTCAAAAGCGTCTGTTGAAGTTGAAGAGGGTGGACTGTTGTGAAAGGATACGTACAACTGGAGAGATTGAGATAAACGCTTTGCCACAATAGGCGCAAATGTGTGCATGCTATGGCGAAGTAAATTCTACGTTGAATACATTTCCAAAGAGCCGGTTTGTGATCGATGAGTCCAGCTTTCTGGACAGAGCGCCGACTCTCTTCTTCAACACAGTTGGGGTTTCACTCTATAGTTTTGGTTTCTTAGTCCATGAAGGACAAGTGCAGATATTGAACTCCACAATTTCAATAAATGTGAATAAGTGTTGTCGTCTCAGAGTCTGATAAAGGCCAGGCGATAAGCTGGAAGACAATGAATGCTGAGGTGCCTTAAAGCTGCATTCTCTCGACTGGCCACCAGGGGGCAACTCCTCTGGTTGTATAGAAGTCTATGAGAAAATGACTCTACTTCTCTCTTGATTTATTCCCTCAGTAAACATTGTAAACATGAGTTTATGTCTCAATCTCTAGTTTCAAGTCTTCTTCAATACAGCATGATGTTCATTTAGTACATTATGGTCCATTTAGAGTCAAACAGACCATAAAGCAGGGGATGCTTTAGGGCGGGGCTACCTTGTGATTGACAGGTTTCTAGCACGCCGTTGTTCGGTCTGGGAGTTGTCCGTGTTTTCTTCTTACATCTTAAGTCTTTGAGCATTTGTGTCCCCTATAAATGTGTTATTGAGCGGTCGGTTGTATCTCCACCCTCTTCTGTCACTTTTGGTCCAAAAAAACAAGATGGTGACGGGCTGGGCATCGCGGTGACTCCGTCCACTTCTTATTGATGAGAGCTGATAAGATCAGTGTAGAGTCACATGAATGTCCTGCCCAGTGACAACAGAACTGTGAAATAATTCTCTTACTTGTAATTATTTTGGCATAAAATGTTCCTATTGTCCCATAATGTTGCACGTTCTGTACGGACGGTACATTTTGAACGTGATTTTGAATATTTCCCCGCTTCAAATGAAAGTACACATTTTGAATAAATAGTGAATGCCCTATAATGATCGATTGTTCATAAAATAGAATTTAAAAAATAGAGAAAGATGCCTGTTAATATCTCCCACAGCCCAAGAAGTCATATTCAAATTGCTTGTTCAAAACCCAAAGATATTCTGTTTACTATCCTACTATCATGAAATCAAGTGCTCCATCAGATTTCTTTGACAATAAAACCCAAACGGTTCAAACTTATAAGTGACAGTATGTTACATTCTCCCTGTTGTGCTTGTTAACGAGTGGTTTTTTTTGGTGTCAAATTGTGTGTTTGCAGCCGTTGAAAGCCAGAGCTCCAGCTCCAGCTCAGACGACCTGTTCGCCAGCCCCGCCTCCCCGCCGCCGCCTCCTCGCACGTACAAGCCCTGTTTCGTGTGTCAAGACAAGTCCTCGGGCTACCACTACGGCGTCAGCGCCTGCGAGGGCTGCAAGGTAACCTGCCAGGCCTGTGGCAAAAAAATGTAAAAATAAAAGACCCTTGCTCCAGGAAAGCAAGGGATGAAACAGCTGCTCCAAAGTTCACTATGTATAATACGTTTTATTACGTTCGACCCTTCTAGGACCGTGTTTTGCAAATTAGCTTCTGCTTTCAACACTACTTGCATCTGATAGCTGTTTTCAGTTTGTCTATATATATTGTATCTCTCCTCAACAAACGCACCATAAATACATGTTGATCGCTGTATTTGCTCAGAGATAACACCAACATCACTACAGTGCCTGAACTTTGTCCCGGTTTATTAGTGACTTCCATCTCGACAACGTAAACACGCTGCCGTCAACAATCTGACTCGTGTAATTCCAGATGTGTATCTGTGTTGTTTGTAGATGTTTCCACCACGGTTCGAGTTGTAGTCGGTGACGTTATTGCAGAATCACAGAGTTTTTGCTGAAAATCAAGCTATTTAAAAGCACGTTGCCTGATTCTAAAGTACAGCACACATACACATAACAGTAGCTTTATTCATATCATTGGAACCTGCTATTATTCCCAATTCAACTGACAATAAAAGTTTATTTTCATCTGTAATTTTTGTAAACATTGAAATAAAAAAGGCCTGTATTATATTCTACTGCCAACATTTACTTGGTGGATTGGCACAAAACCTTTTTACAGACATGATCTAATGTTTCCTAATGACTGACCATGAATGGAGTAAATATCTGAATGCATACTATGTGTGTACAGGATGATTAGTTAGTTATTGATTACTGTATTTGGAGAAACATACCACTAATATCACCATAAACTATCCAATTTATAAAAGTAAATACACCTGTTTACGGTGTCAAAGCGATTCCAGACGACATAAAAAGGTTATTTCATACTCGTGGTAAGTTGAATGAATAATATCTTCTCTTTACTCTCCCCGTTGCCTCTGCAGGGCTTCTTCCGCCGCAGCGTGCAGAAAAACATGGCGTACACCTGCCACCGAGACCGAAACTGCATCATCAACAAGATCACAAGGAACCGCTGTCAGTACTGTCGGCTCCAGAGGTGCTTCGCAGCGGGAATGTCCAAGGAGTGTAAGTGTCCGATCCACGCCGACTCAGCGGGGGGGGGGGGGGCTCGTGAGACACTGAGAGGAAATGACGAGGCCTTCAGGGACAGACTAGATCGGAGATAGCGGACAGTGGATTGCAGATGTCATTGATCAGATAGAGGAAGATATAAGAGGTGACGGAAGGGTCGGTCTCAACTAATTATCAACTTAAGTTTATCATTAACAATGAGCTATCCTGACCCGAACTAAACCCTCGAGTTCAGTGTTTTGGCCGTCGCCATCTTGTTTTTTTGCAACCAGTGAACGGAAGTGACCATATTTAGAATGCGGAGAAGTGACGTCGAGACGCTGTATTCTGCTCTGGTAGCTACCTGTCAATCACTGTGTAGCCCCGCCCTAAAGCATCCCCTGCTTTATGGTCTGTTTGACTCTAAATGGATAATAATCGACTAAATGAACATCATGCTGTATTGAAGAAGACTTGAAACTAGAGATTGAGACCATAAACTCATGTTTACAATGTTTACTGAGAGAATAAATCAAGAGAGAAGTAGAGTCATTTTCTCAGAGACTTCTATACAATCTGACCTGTTTTTTTGCAACTGGAGGAGTCGCCCCCTGGTGGACACAAGATAGAATGCAAGTTTAAGGCCCTTCAGCATTGGCTTCACACTTCAGAGGCAGCTAACGTGAGGTGCCATTGATTTACATCATGATGAGTTCAGGTTCAAATATAGTTTTGGCGAGAAAATTTAATAAATACAGTGAAAGGATATGTTTTCACAGCAGTATAAAATATAGACAGGGAATTATGACCCATTTAACTTCCCAACAAAAAAACAGTACATGTTACAGTACATTGGATTTACGGTTTAACTTTTATTGTTTACCGTGGTATCGATAATAGTGTATTTTCACTGGTATTTGTACTCAACTTCTGACATCGTGACATCCGTAAAAAGAACCTCGGAAAACGTTCAGACAAAACTGGTGTTAAGAAGTTATGATTTCACTGAAACAACCTGTTTATGATATGCATTCTCAAATGAGTCATTGAGAAGTCCTCAGTGAACTCGACCTCGATAACGGAGCGTGTGTTATGAGCAGCGATGGGGCGGTAGTGAAGGATCCACCCACCCACATGGTCTCATTGTTGCCGGTCCACACGCAAGCGTTACGTAAAAACATCACGTGCAGCAGACAGGTGGATGCCATGTAACTGCTGGATGATGAGGAGGAGGAGGAGGAGTGGGTGGTGGTGAGAGTGGCAGAGATGGGGCGGTTGCATAATTCTGAGCATGTGTGTGTGTGTAGCAGCCTGAGCCAAGTCATCGGGACGCCCTGCAACGTGTTGACACCGTTAGCGAAGTGGTTATGGAAGGCCAACCTGGTTGGGTTGGGTTAGCCTGCTTCTCGTGCTCCCTCGAGTAGCAGTTAATCCTCACAGCTTACTGCCAGCTGAGTACATTGGAGGCTGTGTTTTTCTACCGGAGAAAGAGTTTCACTGACAGCTGTTCGCCTTAATTTCATTTAAAGTCATTTTAGAGGCTTTACAAACCAGCAAAAAAGTAAAACGTGTGTGTGTGTGTGTGTGTGTGTGTGTGTATATATATATATATATATATGGTTGTTTTTTTTCAAAAGTGCACCCTATCGCCTTTGTATAGGATTCTTGTACAGATCACTGTTTTCTATCACGTTCAACAACATCTTTGTGTTTTCTGAATTGTGTGGACTACAGACGAGTATCTTGTATTTTCACGATCAAACACTGGAGTGTCATGGAAAGGCTTGTGAAGTCCATTCACAATGTCAATGTGTGCAAGTTAAATTCCAGAAGGGATTAACGTTAAAAAGTCAAACGGTTCAGAGTTTTAAATCAAGCACCGTGGGACTGTTTGAATCCATTTTAGTTATTCATTTAAACATCTTACAACGTTCGTCCTTCTCTTCTTCAGCAGTGAGAAACGACAGAAACAGCAGGAAGGGGAAGAAGGAGGCGGTGAAGATGACCATCATGGAGACGTACGAGCTGACGACGGAGCTCGGCCTGATAGTGGAGAAGATCTGCAGGGCTCACAGAGAGACCTTCCCCTCTCTCTGCCAGCTGGGAAAATACACCACAGTGAGTCACGACGTCACAAAGATGTTCCTCTGCAGAGAGAAAGTAATCTGCAAAACTCTCATCTCAAGACAGTGGTTCATCTGATTTAGAAGTATTTTATGGTTAATAGGATTGCATGAATTTAACAGATGTTTATGTTGTGGCTGCCAACAGAAGATAAAACACAACAGGAAATATACGTGGAAGTGGCTGAATTGTCCCAAAATCACACGTCCATTAAAAAAAGAGGATGCAAGTAAAAACAAACCAGCGCATAAAATAGTGAGTTTTTTGATCAATAGTTGTTTTTGGACTTCAATGTCATAATTCTGTTCAGAGTCTGTTTTTTAAAATCTTCTATTATTCGGCCATATTGCAAGAAATCAGAGCATCTTTGCCGAACTTTTCAGCTCGTTAGTGAGCAAACAATGTCGCGTGGCGTTAAAGAATACAGAGCAGCCGAAAGTTAACGGCTCCCCCTTCACTAACTAGGTCCAGACAGCACACAAATATACTTATTTATTTTAATTTGGGTAAGCAAGCATCTCCATATTGATTAAACTGTATTTGATTTTGGTTTAGACTTGAATTTAATAAACGGAGATTAGTTTAAATTGTGCAACAGAGATCAGCTTAGTTTCAGATCTGGATTTACTCATTCTCAACCTAGCTTTGATAAACTCTGATTAGAGCTCTTCTTCGATCAAATCAATGATATTTGGTGCAACCATGAATGATAGAAACCAGTGCAATGAAGCGCAGCGTTTACACACAGCATGCTTCTTTGGCGCCACCAACAGGAAATGTGACCACACTGTAACTTTTCCACACAGTATTTGCAGTATTGTAGTAATGAGCTCCAGTGTGGAGAGTTGAGTGTGCGTTCATGATCGTGAGAACGATGGATCGATGACTGTGAATATTCATATCGGCCTCGGTGCAAACTGTCAATGTATATTCTATATTTTTCCGAAAAGGCCTTCAAGCAAGTAATAGATTTATAAAGAGGACTTTTGTGACTGAAAATAGGTTCTATGTTACTCATGAGTCTCCCCTTTACAGTTGTTTGCATGCAGTATAAAAGTGTTATTTTCACCTCATCTAAAAATGGTTTATTTTAATATTTCTGCATGCTCGGGTCCCTACACAGGAGATGTGAGGCTTTACTCGGTATATTGACAATGAAAGGTGTTTCTGAGCAGTTTCCAGAACAGAAGTGCTCGCCCTCCAATTTCTCGCAGAAATCTCCAAATTTCAAAAGGTGTTGATACCACATCACAGCATGACTGATTCTATGGAGTTCCTCAAGGTCTTGCTCTCTTGATGTGGTCTTTTGGAGGGATTTCTGATCATATTTATCGAGTCAAAAATGTTTAAATTTAGCACCAAACCTGTGTAATAAACGGTAAAAAACAAAAGCAGGCCTCTGTGGGAAAAAGCATTGCTGTTGACAGGCAGATGTATTGAGGGGAAACAAAATCGACACCAATAGCAGCTGCACCAGATTTACCGGTCGGGACCACGGTTAGTAATTGCCAGTGAAACTGTATACTCGCGCAGATTTGAAAGAAATTGGGCAGGGCTTCTGCGTCTCAACAAACACGGAGAGAACACGAAGCACATTCAACCTGTGACACGCGTGCGTCACAAACGGGAATAACTTGTGCCTTCGTGACAAAAGCCAGAAACTCCCTCAGTCAATCCAAATGGTCGTGGCGTGTCTGGGTGTGCCCTTTGCACACATTCTTAACCGCTTCGCTTGTTACAGCACATGTTTGTGGTTTGATGAGTCAGCAGAAGTGAGCGATTCCTGGATGTCCTGAACAGAGTGAAATCAAGAAGAAGAGAAAATGTTCCAAATAACTTTTGTTCCTGGTTTGAGATTTATCTTGATGTGCCTAAATGAAAGACCTCTAAAGGTATATTTCAAGTTTTACTAGAGAGATCATATTTATGCTTTTTGTTTATTTGTATTGTTAAAGATCCTCAAGTGCAATGACTTCAAAAGTCACAGCAGAAACATTTGTGCATTTTTATCCACTGAGCTTAAAAATATGTGAATTAAAAGACATTTTTTTGCTGTTTTTATAGTGATTGGACTTGACCCCTGACCCTATTTCTCACTTGATTTAAACATTGTCAACATGAGTTTATGGTCTCAATCTCTAGTTTCAAGTCTTCTTCAATACATTAATAAATAAATTATGGTCCATTTAGAGTCAAATAGACCAAACAGCGGTGTCTGCTGCTCCCAGAGTCATATACGCCGTCTCTACGTCACTCCTCCACCGTCCAAACATGGTCACTGCTTGCAAAAACAACCAAGACGGCGATGGCCAAAATGCTTAGGAGTTGCTAAGGAGACTAAATATTGGACTGACATTCATCAGATCTCTTTAAACACGGCGCTAAATGAATGCTAATGCCCATTTACCATATCGACTTCATACGCCGTCTTTGTTTTGGCCCCCAAATGGCCAAAATGAAAACAATGAACGCTGCTTTTGAAAGTTCGATTATTATTTTGTGGTTATTGACTCAAGTGAAGATAGATTTAAAATGTCTGCACACAATGAAAATGTATACCTCTCATCACATCATGTCTTTTTTTAAAGTGGCGTTCTGAATCCTGAGACACGAACGCTAAATATCTCAAACGTCTTCTTTTCTCCTCCTTCCAGAACTCCAGCTCAGACCACAGGATCCAGCTGGACCTCGGGCTGTGGGACAAGTTCAGCGAGCTCGCCACCAAGTGCATCATCAAGGTGGTGGAGTTCGCCAAGCGAGTGCCCGGTTTCACTGGCCTGACCATCGCTGACCAGATCACTCTGCTCAAAACCGCCTGCCTGGACATCCTGGTACGTCTGTGTGTTTCCTAAAATAACTGATTCAACAGACTTTGTGACGATGACGCAAGTTTGATTTTAACTGATTCAAATATTTGTCAGAGCCGTCCTGCGTCACGATCTGATACCTCTTCCTCGCTCTGTTCTTCTTCCGTCCAGATCTTGAGGATTTGCACTCGCTACACTCCCGACAAGGACACCATGACGTTCTCCGACGGGCTGACCCTGACCCGCACTCAGATCCACAACGCCGGCTTCGGACCGCTGACGGATCAGGTCTTCACGTTTGCCGGCCAGCTGCTGCCGCTGCAGATGGACGACACAGAGAGCGGCCTGCTCAGCGCCATCTGTCTGGTCTCTGGAGGTACTGAAGCTCGGAACAATATACAACCCTTATTTTTACAGTTTGGGCGGGAGGGGGGGCTTTTCCTTCAAGAACTAAATATTCTCTGGTGTCTGTTTGAACAGACCGACAGGACCTGGAGGAGCCGTCTAAGGTGGAGGTGCTGCAGGAGCCGCTGCTGGAGGCGCTGAAGATTTACTCCCGCAAACGGCGGCCCAGCATGCCCCTCATGTTCCCCAAAGCCCTCATGAAAATCACTGACCTGCGCAGCATCAGCGCCAAAGGTCAGAAAGCAAAGCCCTGCTAGTGGATCATTCCCCAGGAAGGCTTTTGGATTATTGCAGAAAATAAACTCTGAAGCAAACACTCGTTTGCGATACTTGTACGTTTTGTTCAGCGAGATAATCTTCACACATGGACACCAGTTTTATGATTTTTTTAAGGGTTTTTTGCAATCAAGAGAAGTAAAAAGCTAACGTTAGCCTATAAATAAACTACACTGTGGTCGCATGCACACAAAGAGGCTGTGAAGGCGGACTAGTTAGGGGGATGCTATTTAAAAGTGTCATTTAGTCTTTTTTAAGACACGTAAAAGCTTCAAAATTCACAAGAAGAGTAATATGGATGAGACATTGTAGGATTTTATCACGGATCACAATTAAAAACACTGGCAAACAACATCTTTGCAATAACAACAACTGGCACTAATGTGTGCTTCCGTTGCTCCACAGGAGCGGAGAGGGTGGTGACGCTGAAGATGGAGATCCCGGGCTCCATGCCCCCTCTGATCGAGGAGATGCTGGAGGATCTGCAGAACCTGGAGAAGCACTCCGAGGAGAGCAAAGTGGAGGCAAACAGCAGCCAGCACACACACACATCATCTCCTCGCAGCACATGAACTCCTCTGACGTCTCACTCTGAAGCCGCTCAAAGAACATTGTCTCCCGTCATCCCTCCCCAGAGAAAAACGCTAACGGTATAAACTGAAGACGCAGTCCAGAGGGCTAGTGGCTTACCTCAGTATCACAGTTTGAAGAAGAGATTCAGTTGTTACGCTGATGAACAAAAAGCTAACTTCTGCCTCAAAGTGGGAAAACAAGAGAACGATGCAGTAAAGTTATAAAATGTATCACAGTTTCCTTTTTTTAACCCCTTCCTGGCAGACACCTCATAACCACCGGGAATCACACAGGTTTCTACTGCATTTATACTTGCATGGATTACTTTTACCTCATTTAATAACGTCTTTAGCTTTAGAGTAGCAGAGTTATTAAACATATGGACTTAAAACGTCTACACGCTATGTATTGTTTTCCGTATGTGTAAAAAGAAAGCTCTGGACTAACTGTTGGAACATATTTGAGGAGGGGGAAAAAAAGCAGATTTGTCTGAACAAAAGGGAAATGTAGAAGCGCACACTCGTAAAGGTGAATGTCCATAACCGGCATTGACAAAGTTCACAAATGTATGTAACAGAAGTACAGAAACTGCTGAGCCTCGAAACTAGACAAGTGCGGAAAATACATATGCAGTGACGAATCTTTGAACTTAACTGAACGAAATGATTGAAAGAAGTAAAGTGATTCGTCACACAGTGGTTGTTTTCTGTAAAATGTGATAGGGCTGCAAAATGAATTGATTTTATTTAAATTCACAATATGGCCGACTGCAGGAGGCGCAATATTTGGCTTATTTCAATGAAGGGAAATGTGTCAAAATACCATTTTAAATGAAATATATGTCCTTGTCTACCCATCATATTCTACAGACTTAAAACATCGTTGTTTGGTACAAATCCCTGAAAAGAATCCCTCCATAATCATTTTTTTAATGTTTTTTCAATGAAAATGAGAATGATGTAAAACTGATCATTCCTGCTAATATTGCAAATATTATTTACGACTGCAATATCAGTCAAAATAATGGGAATTAGATATTGTTTTCCAAAAAGTTCAGCCGTAAAATGTGATACATTGCATTGTTGGATTGTTTGCAAAAAAGTAGTGTGTACACTATAAAATCCACTAATTTCACACAAAATGAAATATCGCACGTGAATGTAGAGCTCTGTGTCGTAGATAGGAAGTGATGTCGGACGCAGCCTAAGAACGCTGGTTCCTTTGCGACCTCACAATGACACAAGACGTAGTCGCTGCACAAAACTCCGCCTGTAAAACCACAAACTGTTGTGTTTGCACTTTGTTTGGATCAAATGGAACAAGAAACAAACGAGACGTAACATGTTAATTCGTGAGATTCAGAGGTGTCAGGATCAAATATAGCTCCACTGTAAGTAAGCGAACACACAACTATTCTTTCACATATATTCTACATGCAAAGTTTTAATCCCAGATGTTATTGTGAGGGCTGGACGTTGACCGAAAAGTTTGAGTTTCGATATCTATAATGAAAACATCCTTGTTTTTAAATTTCTACAAACTTTTTTCCTTTGACTAAATAAGTTGTTTGAAACACATTGTTGTTTGCGATTGTCTTATCACAGATAGCCGTCGATTAGTTTTGCCGAAGTGAAATACAGTTGACTGTAGAAATAACACGAATTCAAAAGAAAGAAAACTTGCAACGGGATAAGAAGGATTATGGGAAAAATAGTCAAATGTTACAATACGTACAGCGGCTTTTATATTTAACATCAGAAACTAAAATGACATTCGTGCCTCAAGAAATGTCAAGAAAGGATGCTTAAGTGTATAAAATATCTACTGTAAGTAACAAAGCAAGCAGCCTGTGTACTCTCACGTGCCTACTCCAGATGTGCCAACGTCTTCCATATTTTGTGAATTTTACATATTTTGCCAATTTAACCTGGAACATTTCATCCCGTTTCATATGTTTTGTTGTTGTTGTTGTTGCTCTATTAAAGTCTCGTGTGTATGATTTTTATTTTGCCGTGTCATGTTTTTGCTGAAGCTGCCGGCTTTTGTCGTTTCTGAGGCGACAGCAGTTCATGTTTTAATGTTGTGGAGCTGTGAGGTTGTTTGAGGCGAGCTCGTCTTCTGTCAATAGCCGGGCTCGTACTGCCCCCTGTGGCCCCTGCAGGGAAACTGCACTGCAGCACAGTTAACAGTCAAAATTGCATCCACTGACTTTATCTGTTCAGTGGTAAAGAAATACAAGATTTAAAGAATAAGAAGCTCATTTTAAGGCTTTTCACGTATCCTTTTTTTTCGCTACAGTAGAATTAGCAATACCGCAGTGTGAGTGCCTGCAAAGAAAGACTGAGTCTGATCTTAATCTATAATGACATATCATGTATTTGTTGATTATATTTTGTATCATTAGTGTAAATCTGCAAAGCAGTTATAAAAGAATTGTATTGGAATAAAAAGTACAATATTTCCTTCCGAACTGTAGAGCAGTAGAAGGGTAAAGTAGCAGAAAATGAGAATACGCAATTAAAGTACAAGTACCTTACAATTGTACTCAAGTACAGCACTAAATGTACTGAGTAACTTTCAATCATTGCTCCCAAATTACCAAAAATAAAGGATGAGAAATGGATTGTGTTTTTGCCCATCCTGCCTCTCTGATCCGTCCTCCTGCCCCTCCCCCAAAGCCCCTGCATCTCGATGAAGCTTTACTGTCATTCTCCACCTGTCCACTAGATACACTCGGACTTCTTTCCTCATCCTGGTCACCTGACTCCCCCGTCCTCCTGCTCACCTGTGTCTCATTACCCAATCACCCTGTCAGTACATAAGCCAGACCCTTCTCCTCAGTCAGCTGCCAGATGGTCGTGTTGCGTCGTGCTCTTTAGTGGTGCAGCCACCTGAACCTGTAAGTCTCTGACCTGTAACCCTGAACCCCTGTAACCCTGTCACTGAACCCTGAACCCCTGTAACCCTGTCACTGAACCCTGAACCCTGTCCCTGAACCCTGAACCCCGTCACTGAACCCTAACTTGTTCCTGCCTGCTGTGGATTCTCAGTTACTTCTGTTTGGACTTGCTACCAATGCCAGTAAGCTTCTTTTTTCACTTTTCAGTAAATCACTGAAATGGACTTTCTTCATTTGGGTCCTTAAATGTCAACAGTAATGACAATAAATAAAGGGAACATTAAATAGAAGATTATACGGGAATTATTACAAAGGTATCAAACCTTTTGTCTCAACTCACTGTTTATTAACTTTACAGCAAAATGCTTCCACTCTATATTAACGTGATAAATGACATGGACAATGTCTGCATTAAATAGTTTATTTTGTATTTCATTTTAAAATAGATATTCCTTAAACAGATTATACAGATAAATCCCTTTTGGATGAAAGTGCATGCGAAGGGCCCCGACAGCTGGGCGCCACTCTTCAACATGACCGTGAAAACATTCTGTGACTAAAGTATATTTCGGACATTAATCTGATTGAAAAGCGCATGTTTGTTTGGCCGCAGACAGACATTGTGATGTGTTTGAAAATTGATGTTGAATTGAGGTGAATGTTCGGTTTCTTATCAGCTCTGGAGGAAATTTGGCTCGCAGCCATTTGAAACATTAAAACGGTCAAACCGCTGAGTGTGGTCCTGAGAATGTAAAGTGCTGGACTCAGATATATCTGAAGAAAACAAAAGAGCAGATATAAAAAGCTCTGGATGCTGTCGGAGGTTAAGTCGTCGCTGTGATATGAGCAGCTAAATATCAATTAGCCTCGAACTTCAAGCACAAGCAATCTACATACATATTAAATTGACTTTGGATAGTCACAAGTCACACAGTCACATGCAATTTGTACAAATGATAAAAGGCCTGAGAACCACAGAGGTGTGTGCTGTAGAGCTCCACTGATCGACAGAAAAATTATCTGTGCAATTCAAAATCTTTGGAGTTTGGATTGTCTGTCAAACAAGCTGGTCGATTTGAACACATTGAGTTGGGCTTTAGGAAACTGTGACGAACATTTTTCACAGTTTTCTGGCATTTTATGGACCAACGAATATTCAAATAATTGAGACGATAATCGTTAATTGCAGCCCTAGAGTGGTGTCAGTTACAGCAGCCCGATCACAACAACAGGTTATATTGTAAATAGTTCAAAGACAAACAAATACTTGGACTTTTCTTAGTTTTACATGTATATCATTTTAAATTACTGCTGATGCAAATGTTACCGCGCGGGAACAATTTGTCTTTCCTGCTGCTTCTGTGACATCCGAGGATGAAAACAGACGACGGTCACTTGTTTTCCTGGTCATTTCTTTTCTCTGAGATCCTAAAATGAACACACAAACGTATAAAAGATGATCAGCTGAACCAAAGCAGGTCATTTTCAATTTAGTAAATTCAGGATTCATTGTGTTACCAGTGAAATATTGTAAAAAGTGTTGGTTACTATCATGTTTTACTATAATCCCACTTGCGTTGTCTGTTAGTCCAATAATTCGGTAACCCTTTAACAGCTCATATCACTGTAAAGAAACCAATAAGGAAATTTAAACCCTTCAATTATTTCAGTTGTATGTTGCGAGTTGAGGGCCGCGACAGTAAACTGGCCCTGAGCTCTGTCAGTCAAGATAAACTTCAACGACAAAAGTTCTCAAACAAACTGATTGCTGGCAGTAAAATGAAATGCATTTTGGCAATTATGATTTATCTTTGGAAAACAGTCTTTGAATGACGAACGATGAAATGTCACCTTGTGTGTTGCTTGGTAGTAGTTGTTCTCCTCCAGCAGCTCCTCTATCATCCCCTGAAAAAAGGAGCATTTTGTACAGGAAGTCACTTCACCAGCAGACAGACATCCAACATGAACATGAAGCGGAAATTAAAGAATTTTGTTCCAAAATGAGACACTAGATCCAGCAGGAGAAAACAGAATAATATCCACAGTATTGACACACGGGTGGTTTGTATTAAAGAAAATATTCATTCATTCTTGATCGCATGGAAGGAATAGTTCACCATTTTTGGAAAATGCGCTCATTCACCATCTTGCCACATAGTTGGATGAAAATATTGATACCGCCCTACTTCCTGTACAGTAATTATGAATCGGCAGCGGGTTAGCTTAGCTTAGCATAAAGACTGGAAGCAAAGGGAAACGGCTAGCCTGGCTCTGTCCGAATGCAACATCAGAATCTCACTCATGAACACTTTCTATATCTCGTTTGTTTTAATCTGTTTGAAAACCAAAGTGTAGAAATGAAGTTCATTCTTTTAAAGCACTTTGAGATGTTGTTCTATAAAAGGTATATATGCTATATTTAATAAACCTTGCATATTTCCCAAAAAGGTTTTACTGAGGAAAAATATGAACATCTCATAATGGCTTGTTTTTCAAAACTTAAAACAGGAAACACACAAAAATCCTGATCAGAAAAACAGACCTGCATCTGCTGATAGGTGACTCCATCTTTGAGATTCCCATCACCTGTCAGGAGCAGAGAAAGAGAAAATCAGATGTACATTCTTGCCATTCAAATTCCAACATACAGCTGTGCATCATTTGAGATCTGAAGGCGCTAAAACGCACCAGATCACATCAATAATTTCCTTTTTGAGGTTGTGTGAGAGCAGATGTGCCAAAGAGCCTGCGGGGCTGTTGTGTTTGCTGTGCGGTTCCTCTTACCGGTGCTGTCAGCAGTGAAGTGGTGGACCAGAGGACACCAGTCTGAACGGTTTGTGCTGAACTCCATCAGTTCTGGAGAGGCCTGGAGGAGCTACAGGGAAGCAGGAAGGAGGTTGTTACGTCAGTATTCAAGCTTTTCTTGGTCTTGTGTGACGATGTCTTTGGGTTTTGGGCTGTCAGTCGACCGTACGAACCTTGCTGAGCTCCACTTTGAGGCTGTACGGATCGCTCCCAACGTGGAACAGAGACTTTTTAAATCTTTCGATGACCCGGCGTTTAATGTTGTGATGAGGAGCCGGTGGAAGCTGGAGATGGGGGGGGGGGGGGGATATTTCTTACAAACATTTAAGTATCGGTCCTGAGTCGGCTTAATGTGAGGATGAAAACATAATGTTTTGCAGATTGATGACCTTTTAGGTTTTTGATGGATTTGTGACAGAATTAATGAGTCATGTTATTGACCCTCTTAAAATTCAATTCATGTGTAAAAAAACAGAATCACCATATTTGGACTGACAGAAACAGTTGTATTACCTGAGTGATGTATATGATGTTGTGCAGCTGCACGAGGAGCCTCTGAATGGGATCGTCAATCTGCCGAACCTTCTTCTGGGAGACGCAGATCCCTGCTGACACTGAAGTGAGAGCGGAACCAAACACACGAAATAAACAGGACGTGTTTTATAAAAGGCTTTTAGAACGTCTGCTCTTTGGGTTCTTTTGGGTTCCAATCAGGCTGAAAACGTACCTGGTCTTTGTTTAATCTTTGCAGCAGCGCAGTCGCCACTGAGACGAGAGGGAAATTGAAAAGGCAGGTTCATAAACTGTCAAATGTGAATACACTTTTTAATTGACCTCCATTTATAGATAACTGTCTTCTTGCATAATTAAATGATACTGTGGCCAATATATACATTTCACTCTGACCACACAGGAATAGATGATGTGAGGTTTCTCACTTACCCAGATTGAATTTGTTCCGGTGTGTTGCAGGCACTGGACTTTAATTCTTTGATCGAAATAAAACAAGCCAAAATCAAATCAACCAATCTGAAAAAACAACAGTGACTTCTAAACTTCTAGCTTTAAAAGAGCAGCTTTGTAGGTAACACTAAGACTGCTGTTCAAATCCCAGACTGCCCCCCCCCCCCCTTGTTTATAATTCACAGGTTGATTTATTTGTCATGGAAATACTCAAAACAACTCAAAAAGACATGTACCAACCAGGAAGAGACTCAAAACTGCCACAAAGAAAGATTTGAACTACAAAGAGACACGAAAAAACTACAAAACAAAGCTAAACAACTATAAACTCTGAGAGTCTCCCTCCTCGGTGGCGGGGCCTTTAGTATGTCTCTGTCCAGGGGCCCATTGTCACATCGTCCGCTCATGCCACCACCTCATGATAAATACTCTCATATATTCTCTTGTAAGTTATCTCACTGACGGAGAACCAACCGTAGCGTTTCCCCGTAAAGGCAGTGGTGTTGATGTTGGTATCGCGTGGTTCTACATCAGCATCTGAGGCGTCATCTAAAAACACACCTGGAATTATTTACAACATTTTATCATTTTTAATTCAAATCTGTCCCAGTCTGTGTTGATTAAATCCTGTGCAGTAAGAATTAGTCACCTTGACTGGTGCTCTGCAGGCTGTGGTTTGAGCTGCAGGTTGCAGGAGAGCGAGGAGTTGGAGATTCAGTATTTTCCTGCAAAGAGGTGCAGCATGCATTTTAAAAACCCTGCAGGACAAACTAAAAACATCAAAATATTTACAAACTTTCATGTTGAATAAAAAAATGTGCATCTAGCCATTACAGAAGTTGATACTGCAAAGAGGGAAGTCTGTTTTTCACAATTCATGACCTGTCAACAGCCACACTGTACATAAATAAATCTAATCTTCATCGTCCTTGAAGGACTTCCTTTCGATTTTCAAAAATCCATTTCACCTGAGACGGGTTCGAGTGACAGCAGTCCGTCCTGCTTTTGTGCCTCTCCAGGAAGTACTTCTGCGCTCGCTTCCTGTGTCTCTCTGCTCTTCGTTCCAGTGCATTCTGAGAAGTGTGGAGGCCGTCCATCAGCCTCATCATGAGGTCAGAGATCCTGGAGCTGACGGCCACGATGTCCGGCCGCCGGTCTGCATCTGGACACAAACACCTGACAGGACGTCCCATAACAGAACAGAGTACCGTATGAATACGTTGGAGAAAACGCGAGTTAGTTATTTTATGGACTTTTCATTTCATCACGATCCATCATTTCAAAATAAAAGCCTCACCATCTGATCATGTCCTTGACTCTCTCTGAGAAAGCTCCTTCTTCAATCGGCTCGTAGACGGCCTCGACAATCTACCAGCACAGAATAAGAAGCAAAAGATAACAGACGGCCGAGAGGAAAACTTGTTGAGACGTGTGTGTGTGTGTGTGCGTGTGTGTGTGTGTGTGTGTGTGTGTGTGTGTGTGTGTGTGTGTGTGTGTAACCTTGCTGGCCAGCGACAGCATGTTACTGCTGTTGAACGGAGGCTGTAAAGCAGCCATCTGGTAGAGGATGCAGCCCAAAGCCCAGACGTCGGCTTTCTCTCCATACGGCTCGTTCTTCACCACCTCTGGACTAACACACACACACACACACACACACACACACACACGCTTGTACGCGTTACCGTGAGAGGAATCTGCTGTACCTGAACTTAATCTTCACCAGCCCTAAAACAACAGCTCGTTGACAAAGAGGGGACCGGGAAATATGTCTCTGCCTTCCAAATATGTTCCGATAGTTGAATTGATCCTCATAAACATGTTGCAAGACACACACACAGCTGTTGTCAGGACCATAAACACACTTGAGCTGCAGCATTTGCTGTTTCTCTAAACTGCTAACAGGCTGTGAACATGAAAACCAGCTCTGCCATACTTCCTTAAAGGGTTGATTCACCAAAAACACATTTTCTCAACTCCTCCTGGTGTTATCTCACCACACATGCTTTGAGATATCTCCCCCTCAATGTAACCAGCGACAAATGCATTTAATTTAAGATCCTCTCGGTAAGCGGATCTCAATAGAAACGGTCATCAAAAATAACAGAAAGAAATAGTCCTGATGAAAACTCTACCGCTTAAAAACCGATCATTGAATCTAAAAGCTGCTGAATGGTAAAAATGTCCTCACCAGGAGTAAAGGATGGTGCCGACCACTGACGTTAGCTTGCTGTCCTCCTGTTTCTGCTTCGCGAGGCCAAAGTCGGCTTCAAGCAGAAGAAAGACACGGGGGTTAAACTCTTATAACAAGACGAGACGGGGAGAGCGGTGACCTGTTGACACTCACTGATGGTGACTTTGTCCTTTTCCCCCAGCATGATGTTGTTTGGTGTGAGGTCTCGGTGGACTATTCTCTTTTCCTTGTGCAGGTACCTCAATGCCAGACACATCTGAGGGAGTACAGAGAAGACAAATCGGTTCGTAATTAAGTTGTTAAAAGGACTCTTGGCTGGAGAGAAGGAGATGTTTTCATTCAGTCAAAATGCCAATTTTGATTTACATTCAGGCTGAAAGCAAAAAAAAGTATCTTTTGAGGAGAATATGGACACAGGAAACAGTGTTGTACTGCAGTGGTTCCCAACTTTCTATTCTGATGAGCTCAAGTAAACCTTCATCAACACCAATTCATGTTCCCAATGTGTTCATTTACACACAGAAATCCGAGAGCTTACTTTTAGCTTTCTATTATGACACACTCTCAATCACAGCATGAGAAATGTTGCACTTTTACTGTGTTTTTATTGTGTACTATATCAATCAGGTGTTTTTACATTGTGGTATTAGTACTTTTACATAAGTAAAGGATCTCAGTACTTCCTCCACCAATGTCCACAGCAAATATAGAAGTCGCCCACATGATTGTTCGACTGCATGTTAAAGGGATGCTTTGCTGGTTTTCAACAAGCTTCGTATCTTTACAATGTGGGAAGTAAACGCAAACGAACAATGTTGAACTTCCCTCCATGTTGCCAACACCAAGGGGCCTCTTCTCATTTACCAGAAAAGTACAAAGCTTGTGTAGTGCATGAGGAGTGCTGGAGACATTTCAGGATCCCAAAAATAAATTAAAAACAACCAAAGCAAGTGGAGCAAAACGTTTGAGCGTAGAGTAAGATTATTGCTTTTTATGTCACTGTGAAACAGTTTGTAAGCGTAACGTTAAGTTTCTTCAAGATGCATTGAAGTGTCGTACTTTGTCTACTCGTGTGTGTTGTTTGAGCCGAATTTGTAGAAATCCCCTCATGGCGTTCCTGAGGTATCACATTCACAGGTAGGGTGCGTGCGTACAGACGAAACCACGGAAACATAATGCCGCCGGGTGCAGATCTGTTTCTCAAAGAAGATTTAAGTTTCAGAGTTGTTACCTGGATGAATATATTCCAGAGTCTGTCTTCTGTGAACTTCTGCTGCTTCTCATGGAGAGAGTTGAGATGTTCAGCCAGCGGCACTCCCTCGATCAGCTCCATCACGATGTACAGCTTGTCGCCTGCAGTGAAGAGTATGGTGAGGGGTTTTCTGCTTTGAACTTCTGTTGTGTTCCCTTCTCACAATAGCTGGGCTCTGAAATGATCCTCACCTTCCAGAAATGTCTTGTAGTATTTAACAATGTTTGGGTGTGTCATCTAGAAAAGAAGAAACACGAACGACACTAAATATAACTTGTTCAGATATTAAATTGACTCTGTGGCTGGGTTGCACCAACAAGGATTTTAAACTAAGATTAGTTCTAATCAGAGTTTAGCAAAACTAGGTTTAAAATTAAGCAAAGCCCTGTTGCACATTTAAAAACGAATCAAGGTTTAGTAAAGCAATGTGGAGATACTTTCTTACCCACACTGAAATAAATGAAAGAGTCCAGTCTTCCTTTTCAGCTACAGAGCAGTGTCGTTGCTGTACCGTATATATATTGAGAGAAATCCAGCAGCAGCATCATAAAACTCAATTCCCTTAACTTCCTTAAGAAGTCGGCCATTTTAAAAGTTTAACCTCAAGTGTAAGTTTAATGTCGATACGGGAACACAGTTTAAATTGAAGTCTGTATTGTAGTGTATTGGTGCAACATAATTCAATTTAAAAACTAAACTGACGTTTAAAGAAGAACGTTTGAATTAAATCGTTCTTAATTATAAGCTAGCTTTGGTTTTAGTTGAACCATGGTTTCATCGGGTTTAAAAATGAATCCTTGTTGGTGCAGCTTAATAATAAGGTGTAACGTTGTGCCTGTTCTTTGACGATCGTGAGCTCCGAGATGATTTTCTCCACGTTGCTGTCTCTGGACTTCTTGTCTTTGCCAAACGCCGGGTTATGGAGGTTCACCTCCTTCAGAGCCAGGAGGTTCTGGCCACTCTGCTTTCGGACCTTTCATATGAGTATAATCATTAAAACCAAGGACACTTGATGGCCATGAGGTTACAAAGAAGCAAAACTGACCCAAAGCAACGCTGCCGTTTTACCTTAAAGACGCTTCCAAAGGCGCCGGTGCCCAGATGGTCCAGGATGGAGTAACCGTTGATGACTTTAAGGGGAGGTCGGTTCTGGTCCACAGCCTCGATGCCCTCTCTCAGGCTGTCCAGTTCCTCTTCCTGCATTACAAAACACACAGAACATCATCCATTTGCAAGGTAAAGAACAGTAATATTTCTTTTTATTTCACAGCCCGACAAAAACCAGCTGAATAAACACATGAATGCATTTAGGACTCTTGTATTACAGTGTAGAGTGACACTTTGGTTTGCAGTCCCTCGTAGGCCGCGAGGTCCCGTACATAATGTCCAACATCAATAAACAACTCAAAGAGGTCTGTGGGAAAGAGTCTGAAAGGGATAAGAGATTACATAACCGCATTGGAGAACATTTTCCAACTGTAGCTCAATGACAAATGATGCATGAAATTAATATTTTCTTTTTAAAACAAATATCCTGTAACATCACCTTTTAAACAGATGTCTGTTTCTTTCCACGCTAAAAAGAAACCGAAGGGTCCGAAACGCATAGCACTATGTGCAGAGAAAATGTACAAATGTTACATTTAGGTAGTTTCAAACTCTACATTTACATCATAGGGAAATGTAAAACATATTTGAAGCCATATACCTGTAAAGATGTGACCTTTGGTCCAGAGTTTTGTGGTAAAACCAACTTTGAGATGATATAGACCCCATTTTCCTAAGAAAAGAACGTCAAAATGTATTGACACAGCGTTTTAACATATTCCAGTAATTTGATATAAAGTTGTACGGTAATTCATTCCTATCCTCTCAACTGTCCTGCTCTTCATGTAAAGACGTTTGCATTACCTGCACAATGTGGTGAGCAGATGTGTCATCCAGACAAAGCTCAGTCAGAACTGTGCAGCAGGCTGGGAAAGGGATTAAAGGGGATACGACTTAATTTAACACAGTCTCAGACTGTCTCAGACTGTCCCACATTAATAACTCACTCCCCAAACCACAGCAAGCACAAAGACTAAAAACACTGAAGCTTTTACACTGTCAAATTCAATGCTTCTCCACAGATTCTTATTGGGACAGAAGTAACAAAATGTCGGGTTTTATCTATTTCCTCCAAAGTCTCAAAAGATCTGGATTCTCACTTCAGGGAAAAAGCTGTTTACATTCTGAGCAACTGATAAGACTCCTTTGGGGGGAATGGCTTACTCTGCAGCGGCGAGCACGCGGGCCTGTTTCACCATCGGTACAGAATCTTACTCTCAAGAAAACACTTTTACGTGCAGCATGTGGCAAGTTGTTTGGTCGCTGACCTGCCTGCAGGGCCACAGTGTTGTCCACCTCCTCCTGTGGGCTGAGCTCCTCTCTGATGAGCTCTCTGTGGATGCGTCCGGCTGCGTTGGCGCTGGAGAGCGTCTCGATGGACGAGCGGTCACAGACGTACTGCCTGTCACTGGGAGAGTGATGTTGTACGTCAGCATACTAAATAATGCAAATAACAGCACTTTGTCATTTGTGTTTGCCTGAAAACGAAGCTTCATAACTGAACTGTATTGTGATGCTGGTTACGGAGTTGCGTCCTCCATCATTGGCTGTTCAAATGTAAATCTGGTAGTTTTGAAGGCCAGAAGTCATTCTGCAGATATACAGTATCATGGTAAAGTTTGTGGTATTGGGCAGTATACATCTAATCCTTTACAAATACTCTGAAGTACTGCAGAAGTTTAGTGTTGTACTTCTATAAAGTTGGGGGACTCATATGAGACAGATTTTAAAAGTGGAATGGTCTAAATTGATGCTGCAGAGTGAGATATGCTTACTTTTTTATGGGTCAAGCACCAAAATCACTGGACCCTCCAATTCCCACAATGCAACCAACAGCATATTTTTGTTCCCTGTCTGGTAAGATGACTGATGAATCCAATGAAAGCTGCTATCAAGTTGCCCTGTTGGAAATGTAGGAACTGTTGTTTATGGAGCTTGACCTATACTGGAGACTAAAAGTCAGCATATCTTGGTTTCTGTTGGTTAGATTTAGATTATTATCATTTTAATCTGTCACTGCAACTCTCCCAACTTTATGGAATTGAAATGCTAAATTGCTGGAGTGACCCCTTTTTAAAACCACAAATCAATTCAACGCAGACAGAAACATATCTGCAGTGAATTTTCAGGGTATTGGCGATGAGTATTTAAAGTCTATTAATAGAGAGTCTGTTTTAACTTTGACTATGGTTGTGAAAAATACAATCCTATCATGTAGTTTAAACATCAAATACGCTTTAATCGCTCAGTTTCGCAAACCTGTTGAGCAGCCGGAGAAGCTGCTGCACCCCGCCCCAGCTCCGGATCTCCGTCCTGGTGTCGGGATCCTCGCAGAGCTGCACCAGGACCCAGGCGACGCTCCACAGCAGCTTCAGGTGCTGGCCGTACAGCAAGCTCAGCAGCACGGGCAGACCCTCCAGCTCCCTCACCTGGTCCCTCACCTGGCTCACCGGGGACAGGAGCCTCAGCAGCTCCGCGCTCATCCTGGAGGAAAACATCAGGTTCAGTGTAGCCTTGCTTGTTTCCAAGGTTTTATGTTGTTTTAGATTACTTTGTATTGCTGACTTGCTTGCTCACTTAAATCGTGGATATTAAAATGATTAGTTTATCATTTGGTGTACAAAGGGTCGTATGTTATATTCCTACAGTGTCTTTGTTTACTGTCAGATAAGACGGCATGAGATAAACTGAGACGAGATGTAGCAACTTTGTTGATTTGTTTGTTTAGTTTTTGTTTTATCAGCAACTCATGAAGGAAGGAAAGTTCCAACAACTCAAAATCACTGCTTTGTTGATGTGTTTGTCAGATGAAATGTTGTGTCTAACCTCTTCGACAGCAGGTCATATTCCTGCAGGATTACGAGTAGATTCTCCACTATGGGCAGCTGGCCAATCTCCTGCTTGCATTCTGGGCTGCAGAAGAAACTGGCTTACAGCAGATGACATCTTAAAGTGTATTTAATGCATTAAATGACACGTTTGCTCACCTCTCAGCCAAAGTGGTGAGTGCCAGCAGGGCTCCCAGCAGCACACTGCTTTCTGTTGTGGAGAGGAGCTTCACCAGCGTCTACAAATGGTTTACTCAATGAAAGACTTGACTTTTTCTCCACAAAGCACATTAAACGTAGAAGAATTTGAGATTATAAACCGAGAGCACAGACACTCACTGACTACCACGACCTGCCTGAGGAGATAAGGAGATAAGGAATCAGTAATCGCTTTGAAATCACTTCTTAAAACCCGTCTTTACAGACCGGCTTTTATGTGACGTTGTCGCTTAACTGCGTTATATTATAGTTTACTAAGTTATTTATTGTATTTCTTGGTTTATTTTACATCGTGTTGATTAGTTTTATTGTTTCATCGATTGTACTGTTTTATCAAAGTTTAAGTCTTACTTTAGTTGGAGCTTTGTTGGGCCTCACTGTTGAGCTTTCTGTTATTGTTATTATTGTCTTTGCTTTGCCTGTCAAAGCACTTTGTAATCTCTGTTTTTAAAGGTGCTATATAAATAAAGTTATTATTATTGTTATCATGTTATTTGTTATCATGTACAAAAGCATGACTTAATATATCCATATATCTCACAAAGACAGAGTAAAAGATTAGCTATCACTCTCCATGTCGGTTTCCGTTGCTTCATTTGACAACTGAGACTAAATATTTGCACTCTGGAAGCTGCAAATAATTGCATGGCAATCTGTGTATTCTCAATTTGTAATAATAAAAAAAATACAAATTATTATATAATTTAATTGGAATCAAAAAAAATATTACGACCCATTTGTGGAGCCTACATAAATACATTAAATATATACAATAAGTAGTGAGTGGCCAGTTCCAGTGCACCAACAGGAATGACTATTACAGCATGAAATTTATTATCTCAGTCGTGAATATGATATGAAAACATAATCACAGATAACCGTATCTCGACTTATCACTCACCACGTGAGCGCCGCTCTGGATGACCCAGACCCTTTGACCCTCGCCAGCAGACAGCTTCTGAAACATGTCTGCTGAGCAATCAGCGGAGGCAGCGTTGAGGAGGACGTGCACAGCGCTCATATTATCATGTGTCTCCATACTGCCCCTCAGATTACTCACAGGTCATTGTGACCAGCTTCTGCACAGCAAACGCCTGTTCGCCGCAAGATGCATACGCGGCAGAGACATGCTCCATATACTGAAAGAGACACGGAGCAGCGATGAGGATGACATGAGATTTATGAGGATAAATCTAAAAAAACACAGTGAGAAACGTCTTAGAGAGCAGTTACCCTGGCAAGTAAATGAACGCCTCCGAGCTGATGGAGGATTTTCTAAAAGGAAGCAGTTGAAAGGGGCATTATTGTTTTCATACAGTACAGGAAATATTGATGCGACACCAAATAAACTCTTTATTTTCAAGTTGTACCTGATGGCGGGGATCTCTGATCAATAATCGTAAGCAGATGAGAACTCTGAGGACAGACTCGGGCAGCGCATGATCAATCCATTCACTGAAGAAGGAGTAAACATCGTCAGTAAACCTTTTTTTGGGAGACAAGAGAAGAAATGCTGCAGTGTTTTCAAGATATTTTACCCGCAGAGTCTGTTCTTGACCAAAGAAGAAAGAATGTCAGAGAAGAGTTTATGCATCGGGTGGCTGCTGAAACATCTTTGGTCTCTGTATGTGATGCTGTGAAGATGAACGTATATAATTAGGTCCACAACTGCACAGACTGTTTGATTGTTAGAGGAAGTCTCATAATGAATGTTCAGCCACAGAAAACACTGTTCATGAACTCATGTACTTCTATCCTTCAAAACGACTGAGTGTGACGACTTCACAGTGCATTGCATCATGGGTAGTCGTTCATTATTTTCTCCACTCTCGACTCTGTTTTCTGCACCACCATGTTCTGGTCACATGCAGGGCTGGATATCAGAGCGACCTGTGTCTGAATCTGTGTGAATCAAAGAACGAAAAGCTGATTCATAATCTGGTTTACTACATATATCATCGTAAAGTATGTATATTAGATATATGAACAAATTCCTCAGTAAAGATATCCAGAATATAGATTGGTATGAAACTGCAAACTTTGACGTATGTGAAGTGGAGATTTCTGACTCTTAATATGAGAAAAAAAAACGAATTTAGAGAAAACGGCTTTTAAGAATATTAATATAATACAATTATATACATTTTGAAGACACTACAGGTGAAGATATCACCATGAAACGTACCCAGTTGATTACTTACATTGAGACGAGGTATGAGGTATTATCTAAGGGTACCTTTTGGTGAATTTCAGAGAAATCTACAGACGCAAATAGACAAAGTAGTAAAATAACACTGAAATGTGTAATTTTGATGTTTTTCTTTGCACTACTCTGAAAGAAAACACGTTATGGAAGAACAAAATTGACAAGTGCATGAAAAGGGATGTTTTTGTTGAAAGAAAAGGCTGAAATTGAGCTCTTGCAGCCGATTCATTGTGTGTTTTGTGGTCATAAGAAGCTGAAAATTACAGATAATTGAATGAAAACCTGAATTTTTCCAGTTCCGAGGCCTCACTGGCGACGTCGCTCTCACTCCTCTGTCTGTTAGTGTCTTTAGGGGGATGCAGACCTTGAGTTCTGCTGGCTCCACTGCTGCGCGCTTTACTGTGACTCAACGCTGCCACCTGCAACACAGGGAGTCTCGTACTACAGCAAACACACGGCCCTGAAGACATATGAGCTGGTTTTGTTATCAAAGTGTCTGGGCCCCACTGCCTCAGTGTGGAGGCACTTGTTGTTGCTCACCTCTTGTCTGGGAACGCTTTTGGCAAGCAGGGACTGAAGCCTCCTGAGATCATGAGATCCCCTAAAAAAACAGGCTTCATCAGGTGATTTGATTTTGTCATATTAGAAAAATTCATCTTAAATTATGTAACAGACTTTTAAATGACTGGGAGGAGGAGATCGCCCGGCTTACTTGCTTTGGATTCCTTTGGATTTCAGGGGCAGTTTTTCTCCTTGTCTCCCTTTTTTAACTGGATTGGACATTTTCAGCGACCCGCTTTGTTTCCATGAGTGACCTGTGGACACAAAGACACATTTAGACAGTGGTGAAATGTAATTAAGGCCATTTACTCAAGTACACTACTTAAAAACAACTTTGAGGTTCTACATTTTATGCTACTTTCTACTTCTACTCCGCTACATTTTGGAGGCAAATATTGCACTTTTTTACGACATTTATTTGACAACTTAAGTTACTTTGCAGATTTAGATTATTAATACAAACTATGAATCAAATAATAAAATAGTGTAAGCTACCCAGCGGTATATAAAGTTATTCAAATGAGCGCCACCTTTACAAGCTGCAATATATATATACAGTAGCATTTAATATATTATTCCAAAACGGACCATTCTGCATAATGACTACTTTTAATTTTGAAACTTTTTTGATGCTAATACTTTTGTACTTTTACAATACATTTTTAAATGCGGCACATTCATTTGTAACAGAGTATTTCTACACTGTATATTACCACTTTCACAACTTAATTACTACTTAAATAAAACTAAAACTATCTGCACAGCTCCACGCCACCAGAGATGAGTAGGAAAATGTGTTTTTTGAGGGTAATTTGAGGGAACCAACACATGATGTAATATCGTTGGTCAATATTTTGCATATTTCAACGTTTTTGTTTTTAACAATGTAGTGCCCACAGCTCTTTACATTGTCAAAACAGAAATATTACATATTTAATATTCTTGACCTTTGCAGTAGCTTACTTGTTTTATCCTTTTCGTTTGTCTTCAGCTGAATTAGGCTAGTCTGCAATATTTATGCAAATACTGCCTACTTTCAGTAGGAGTACTTGTAACAGAGTACACAGTAGTCTACTTCCTCCACCACTGATAGCCTCTGTGATAAGAGGGCTAGCTCGACTATTTAGCCTGCATTTGTCTGCAGGAAGCGGTTGAACTGATCCTTGTTTGGCAGTTTTAAGAAGACAAGTCAAAGGTCTCTTACCACTCCTTCAGCACCGCAAACCAGCAGCTTGGTTCTGAATGAAATACGATTTTTTCTTCTTTAAATATCCTTAGCCGGGGATAAAAGGCGACATAATTGTTTTCTTCTTGCAACAGCAGACGTCCCTTACGTTAGCAAACAGATAAAAACAATGTTCAGTTTCACTACATTATTTAACCAATCCGGGTGAGCGGTACAAGAGAGTCCCGGTTGCATGGCTACAACAGACGCTACTCCGTCACCGGAATGTCGTTGAACAACTGGACACGAGCAGCTTAAAGTCGCACTTATATACATTTGTGATATAATATAAAATGGCGACATATCACCAAATAAGTAGTGTTGAAAAAACATTCAAATATACAAACGTTGCAAACATGTAGGCTACTCAACACAATGATAGAGAAACAATAATATTTAAATAATTTAAAAAAGGATTGGGACAAATAAACTTCAGTAATATAAAATTATATTAAGAAAAATACATACATCATTCTTATTATTACTTTTTTAAGTTGTTATAAGTTTAAGAGTCCCAATATTATCGTTAGATTCACATACAAATCCAGTGTAATTGGGGGTAACTAACTTTTGTTATTTTGCATTTATGTATGTAAAATTGACCATATACAATCAATACATTTACAATAATGCAGTGTTATGGATGTTCAAAATGTATTATGACATTTTTATACTCCATTTTTCATGTTATGATTAGTTTCACACAATATATCATCACTCATTCAAGTCTTTAAAATGTATTAAATGGTAAAATGAAAGTGGCCAAGATTATGGTTCATAATTGCAAAAAAAATTCAATATCTTAGAATGTCGAAGAACATATTTGTTGGATTTATATTGTGTAAAATGTCGATGTTTACTTAACCTTATTGGTAATAAAGCATTTCTTTCGCAAAAGCCAAGTAATGGAATCTTGAATTTACTTATTTAAGTGAGGCTACTTGGGAAAATCCGCCCCATCATTAACTAATCATAATGAAATGAAACGGTATTAGTGTAGTGACAGGATAGAATGTGTAATAAGCAAAGTATTTTGCAAGTATCGCGAGAACGCATCAATACTCAAAGGAAAAATACGTAGGTTCACGCGAGACTGGAGTGTTCCTCCCTTTGTGATTCACGTAGAAGTTACGTCAGCTTTAAGGCGTAGCGCCATTGAGCGCGTTAAGCGCTGCGTGCCTCGTACTGCGTAGCTCGGGCAAAATCAGCGAGAAGGGGAATGTCGGCTTGTGAATGATCGGGTTTTTAGAGGCGGCAGGGAGCGTCAACGTTATGGGTGAGACTGGTATCCATTTATTCTGAAACCCCTCTGTGTAAACTCAAACTGTGATCATTTGTGTTGGATTGTATTTACTTTTTTAATTTTTTTAATAATTTGGCCGTGCCGCTATTTTAGCTTCTGCAGTTGTCTGAGCAACCAACGCCCAGTCGTCCGCCTCCAGTTGGATTGGTTGCAAGCTAGCAAGCTAACAAGCTAGTCGTTAGCTAGGCTGCACAAACCTAACTGGAGAGTCATTTCCTGTCTCGAACGAAAGTATTCCACTAAACGTTTCTGTTTGTGTTAACAGCGAACATGAGAAGACACGTTAAGACACGTCTTAGGGTGACATTTATTATTGGGTTTTTTTCAAAGCGTGTCTACAATTACTAGCAATTAGATTTAACTAGCTAGCTAACTTGGTGTCGAATGTTGGATTACTCAGCTCACGTAAATGCTAACTAACTACTGCTTGTGATGCTGTAATGTCTCTGTATTTTAACGTAAAATAGTCCCACATTATACAGAAGATAGTTATTATAGTTAGCAGTGCATTTGGCCTTTTCAAAATGCTTCTTAACGACCACTTTCTGGCGTTTGTGTGCCCTAGATTGTGCTGCATTGTCGTGTGTGAGATCAATAACTTGCTTAAACTACCATGATTGGAGCATCTAGGTTAGGCAAACAAAGATGGAAGATGTGTCTCGGTTAGGCATAAGGAGGGCACGGCTGCCATCTAATCTGGATTAAAGTGGATCTAGTACCTCAGAGTTCATGTTTGATTTTTACTGTATACTGTACTTGGTGATTCCTTCACACTAAAAACTACAAACTCAAACACTTTTAATATCTGTAACAAATCATCCTCTCTCTGTCACCACTTCCTTACCAAGACCTGTTGCCAGAAAGGAAACCGACAGATGTCATTTTTAAATTGACAGTTCTCACAATTTCCTTTTTTTAGATGGAAAAAAACCCCAGCTGTGATTAAAAATAAAAATGGTTGCAGAATCCAGTATATAATGAGTCACACACTAGCAGTAGGATGCTGCTGAGATTAAACTGCACATTCTGGAGGCAGATCTGCATATGAAGTAGGGGTGTAACGGTTCACACAATTCATGTTTCGGTACAGTAGAAAACTATAAATGCCAGATAAATGTACTTTATTTTAAAATATATTTATTCATTACAACTAACGTCATAAAGTTATTCTTTGACTTTGAACAATGACGGAACTATACCTGAGTGACCCATCTTCTGGGGTGTCTTCTTAGCAACACATAAGCATAAAAAACAAAAACTGCTCCTTAATGTTATGTAGTATTGTTACTTACATCTTGCAAAAGAGATTTTTAATCTCAATGGGACTACCTGGTTAAATAAAGGTTAAAATATATATATCCATATATTTTTTAATTTTTTTTATTCAAACGTATTGTTCGGTTCGTCATGCATACCGAACCGTGAGCCTCGTACCGAACGGTTCAATACGAATATGCGTATTGTTACACCCCTAATCTGAAGTCATCGTGTCTCACAGAAGACATGTGGGTTGGCAGGCAGATGCTCCAGAGTAAGAGGCAGAAATCCTCTCCTCGCCACAGGCTCAAAGAAAAAGCCTTGCTTTAATGGTGCTGCTGACATTAAAGGAGCAAGTAGAATGGAATATGTCCCACACTGGCCAACTGTCTTGTGTTGTTACAGTAGCCAGGATCGTGAATCATTTTGCCTCCAGCTTCTCTCAGCTTGGGAAACTGATTCTGGAGACAGATTGGTTTGTTTGTCAGATGGCCTGTGATTGATTCTCTGTCTTGTTTTTTGTTTTTGTGCTCTCTCCCTTTGCTCTGTGACCCTGGAAACGCTGGCCTTTCCTGCACATTGGGAAAACATGACGTGGACCTACACAAAACAGCAGTGCAAACAGTAAGTATTGAAATTATCTCTATACTTTAAATCATTCTGTACAACCAGCGTCATTAAGCGCGGTGTCCTGCTTCATTACAACACAAACATGCTCAAAACATCTTGAATATTTCCCTTTGATTTAATGGTCGCATCATGGATTTGAATATTTTACTCTTTGTGATATATCTTCAATGAAAACTGGAATAAGCAGAGTTGTCAAACAGAATTGGAAAAGATGTTTGTCCTACTTAGAATCTGCTGGAGAGGAACATTAGGGTTCAGGTGGTTAGAAGACTGGGAGTATATTTCAGTGTTGGCAGCGTGGGAGTAGCGATTGAAACTTCTTTTTGTTTTTACGCCTACATTTAAAGCATTGGTGCAAGATTTCTTTTGTGGATTTAATGTGTGATTTTCTTCTTTTTTTTTTACTGTCTTACAGCAGCAAAAGAATCTGGAAGGATATGTTGGCTTTGCAAGCCTCCCCAACCAAGTGTACAGGAAGTCCGTCAAGAGGGGATTTGAGTTCACCTTGATGGTCGTGGGTAAGAACACGCGCTGCTCAGCCCTCTGTTTGCTCTTCTTCTATATGAATCATTTCATTGTACATGTTGTGGTTGGCATTGTTTTAAATCCTCCATTGTGGTTTGTTTGTTTTTGAAAAAGAAAGATTGTGTATGTGTGCAGTCATATTTATACACAAGGGACATGCCGCCAGCTTTGTAGTGATACACGCTGAGTCAGAGAGGAGGGGACCACTGCATTGCTGCTGTTCAAATTAATCTCGACGTTAGTTCCTTGACACGGTCTGCCAGAACAGAAACATTTGGGATGGATTCATCTAGAGCTGCACTCTGTGACTCAAAGATGGAGACATTCTTTTAAAATGTCTGGATGTGGTGGTTGACACTGAGCCAAGATCCTCCTCGGCTGATCAGTCCTTGTTTGGAGGGAAAATGTTTCCTCGGGTCAAAACCATTTCCTGTGGTGGGACCGACAGAATTTACCCAGCATGCCTCTAAGAATAGCGCATCTCCCATTGCGTCCGACACTTTGTTTCTGCAGGTTTTTGGCTTGAATACTGCCGATGGACTTCAGTGACATGTTTGTGTGCAGCCTGTTTTTGCTGTTATCAGGCGCTTACAGTAGAACATCCTCATGACCGCGCACTTAGATTTTGGTTTCTTCTGTTCTCTGCAGTGTCCTCTGTAAAAGCTGCTGGATGGTGACCAAGTGGCCCTCTGGGGCCTGTGAACGCTTCAGTGTGTTTGCAACAAAAGCTTCATTTTGGGAATAATTTCAGATATGACTGCACCTAATTATTTTATTTTTTAACGATTAATCGAATGGTTATATTTTTGATGAGTTAAACAATCTTATAACTAAATTATCAATTACTCTAATGATTATTTTTGACATTCCTGATGAGTATAACAATTAATTTACCCAAATTAAATATCAAAACTTGTCAGATTTCAATATTTTATTCGATCACAAACAAATGCAACGAGATCCCTGATCAGAAAAATACTGGGCCTCAAATTCAAAAGTATTACTGTGACACAGATTAGTTTCATAACTGTATGTTATCACTGCTTAGGTACTTGACTTAAAACGGTTAATATGCTTCTGACATTTCATCACAGGATTAATATGCAAATTCATTTTTCTACCAGTGTGGGACGTTTTACAGAATATTCCATTTTCTCACTCATACATGGTGAAAGTAAACAGAATATATGTATAACGGTTCAATAACTATGTTAAATGATGCATGGTGTAACACATTACCACAACGGCATACTTTTCAATCTACAGAGTCTACAGAGCACCACATTGTTGGGTCTCTGTCTAAAACACTCCCACACTTTATTGGGTCGTGGGCGAGGCTTTTTGAACTGGAGCTTATTCTCAAGGGGAATTGCTGCTTTGACTGTGCGCAGCCGTTCTTGTGACGCGCTGACCCACATTATGCCAATCAACGTATATTTGTGATCTGTGACTGCGAAAACGTCGACAAATCACCTCGAGCCCCAATTTTATAGAAGACACAAGTGCAACAAGGAAAGTAGAGGAGGTCCTCTGGTCCTGTTGGTAGTGAAATGCTTACCATTGTTTTTATGGTATCGCCCTCTTGCATGGACACGCACACACACACAATATTCAGCTTTTCTTGGCTCTGGTGAGCTGTGAGACCACATGTGCCTGTCACGCAACGCAATGTGTCACTAGTGTGGTGTAAAAGAGGATGAAAGAAAGAGGAAGGGAAGGAGAGAGAAGGGACTGGTATGACCAGCAGTAGCTGGCACGTCTGCCCATGAAACACATGACCCAACAACCTGTTCATCTCATAGATCGCAGAGGCCTGTCATCACTGCATACTGCAGGAAATGTAACAAGCGCATACCCACAGCAACAAATGTAAGACAAACAAATGCTCCAGTACGAGCTGCACACATTACCCTTTGACTGCAGCTCTGGTGTAAATGGAGGATCGTTAAATATTGACTTGTGGCCATCGGCCAAGGCAGGCCGTGTCAGTGGTCGTTTCCACTAATGATTCGTTTCATCAGGAGCTTGGAAACTGGGCACACAACGGCCAACCAAGCTTGAGAAGCCTCCCAGACCACACAGCCAGTCAGCTGCACATAACAAGACCCATTGTCTGTGTTGTTTCCAGAGCCTTTTAACTGTTAACCCAAATGGATTAATGTCTTCGGCAAATGTCAGTCTCATCCCCGGACAGACAGCGTGGCCTCAGATTGTCTTTAGGTTGTGTCAACAGGGATGTTTGTGTTGATACAATACAATAAATATATATGTTTTATTCCAAGTAATGCTGTGCTTTACTGCCTGACCTCCTTCCCAACTATAACATGAAGAGTACGGCCACTATATTCTTGAAATACTGATTTCTCTTCCTTTTTGCTTTTCCCCAGGTGAGTCAGGGTTGGGCAAATCCACGTTGATCAACTCACTGTTCCTCACAGACCTGTATTCAGCAGAGTATCCTGGACCTTCACATCGAATCAAAAAGACTGTACAGGTACATTTTGGCAAATACATTAAATCTTTTAGCCGAGATGTAACACACGGTGTTGGCAACAAAAAGAAACTTGGATACACAGAGAGGGGCGTGCCACATGTAGAGCACAAAGTAGACCAAATATCAGAGTTGAGGAAATGGCGTTGAAATGCTTTTACACTTTGTGGTTGTGGCTGTAAGGTCCTCGAACGCACCAACAGCTTTGGCAGCTATCCAAACCATCAATGTGACGTTTTATTTGAAAATGCGCCCACGACAGGATTGTTTACTGTCGCATAGTACGCCTGCGTTAATCACATAAATGCCAACTCAATTGTTTGTTTGTTTTTTCTCAACTATAAAGCTCCAAAGTGGATCAACTGCCTTAATAAAACATTGGGATTTACAGTATTCCGGTGCCAGAGAACCTGCTCTGTTAAAACAGAACTACCGGTATCTGTTCCTTTCTCACCATGCGTCATGCACACTTATCAACAAAGAAAGTCGCCCCTCAAGTCAAACATGAGCGTCATCATATATCAACATCTGGATATTGTAAGGAGAAGAGAATTCTGGGATTTGGTGACAAAAGTCTCTGTACCTTTTTAGATTTATTCATATATTGAGTCTCTCTTGATGGTTCACACCAGCCTCACTGTCAGCTCCAGCCGTGCATACCGTCATCTTCTCCCCAATTACACAATGCTGTCCTGATGCCTGAGTGATTAAAGTGCTGCTCTTTATCTGTCTGGCTCCAGACTGACAACATCTCTCCAGATGCCTGTGTGTGTATTTCTGGCTCCTCAGCATAGTTAGCTAGTAGCACAGTCTGACACGGCCTGGTCCTGCCCGCTGCTACAATATATGATCTGCGATGCAATTTGCTTACAGCGATAATGATTTCACAGCCATCCTGTTTGTATTGTGTTTAAACGGTTTTGGTTTCAACGGCACAGTTTGTTGCAGAAGTAAACACAATATGCCCTTTATTCTCTCTCCTGTGCCAGGTGGAGCAGGCCAAAGTTTTAATAAAGGAAGGCGGCGTCCAGCTGCTGCTCACAATAGTTGACACCCCGGGGTTCGGAGATGCCGTCGACAACAGCAACTGGTAAGGATCGCCACGGCTTCAGCTCGGCACAGATGATATTCCTGCATTTAGGATCCTGACAACGTCACAGCTGTTTTCCACCATTCCTATTTCAAAGTGTGCTTCTCAGTCTTTGTGGGGATTTATGTCTTTATGTCTTCAAGCTCTCGTTTGTGTATCACGCAGCTGGCAGCCAATCATCGACCACATAGACAGCAAGTTTGAAGACTACCTGAACTCAGAATCCCGGGTGAACAGACGACAGATGCCCGACAGCCGAATTCACTGTTGCCTGTACTTCATCGCCCCCTCGGGACATGGGTGAGTCTGGGAGACAAATTCGCACGTCGGTTAATCTGTTTTTTTTTTACTGTGGACTCTTACTCTGAACGGCAGTGAGATCCAGGGAGAATCAAGCTCACAAGGAGATAGAAGTCAGGATTGATTAGGACTCGAGAAAGGAAAAGGTCGGAAGTGGAAGGAGGCCGCAGTTGTAAATAATAATGCAGCTGCTGGTGTTGCAACATAAGGGTTCACACTTAAAAGGGTGAAGACGCTGGCAAAATGCCCAGCTGATGATACTGATCGCTAAATGTTTCATAAAGAGAAGGCTGTGTGGAATTCTAACTGTACTGTGTGTTATTCACACGCCACCAGATCCTCTGTAGTTGACAGCTCAGATGTGCTCTTATCTGCCTTTTAGGCGTGTACGAGTCTTGTTTGATGCACTGTTCAGTGAAGAAGCAGAAAGTGTGGGAGTAGTGAAATTGAGAAACTTCCTGTTATGGAAAAAAAGAAAAGAAGCTGTTGCTGGTATGTGGTTGATAACATGTTAAAAATGCACGTATGGGTTTAACAGTCCGATAATATCAAAGCTTGCCCAAACTTAGTAGCGGTGTTGAGCCTCACACTTGGATTCCATTACGACTCTCCTGTCAACGAATCTCAATGTGTTGCATCCTCAATGTTCTACATGCATCGATGCAGAGTCTTGCACGTCTGGCAGGAGTCAGGACAGTTCTTTGTGTCTGCTGTGTGGCGCTACACAATATATTGTGTATATATGTAAATGTGCACCGTGTGCTCACACATGTCCTTAAAGCTGTTGACCGTGACTTAATGTAAACAATGGTGAGCCTTTGTCCTCACGTCTCCTCAGTGAGACGTTGTGTTTGTACAAGCCTGTCCTCTGTACCCACACAAGCGCTACTTTAGCCTCGAGGATGGGCAGCGTCTGTCCTCTCTCACACACACACACACACACACACACACACACACACACACACACACACACAGCATCCCCTCATACCACCAGCCGACTGCTCTCACACAGCAGAAAATGACCTCCGACTTTGAGAGAGGTTTGAGGACGGCGACTCATAGAGTATAAAATCAACCACTTCCATTTCTGATCAATCCTTAAACGTGGCCTTCACCGAACTGTGGTTGAACCCAATCATGAGAGATGCTTTCTGACATCAGTAATAAGAGCTGCCATTTTCCAAGGACCGGTAAAATGCCGTTCATGTCTTTGTTCCATCTAATTTGTGAGGGTTTTCTCCGTGTCTTTGTTTTATCTATATAATAATGTGGATATCTTTAGGGTTAGATATTGGTTCCTTCCCAGTAAAGAGATTCGTCTGGGACATGTTTTGCACATCCTGATTTATCCTGATGGCTGCTGAATCACACTGAGGTTCATGTTTTGGGATTTTCTGTAGCAGACCCTCAGGGCTGTTTTTAAAATGTAATCTACACATAACTAAGCGTGTTTCAGTACATTTCTGTTCCTGATACACCAGCAGTCAGCTATGAACTCTCCTCATGTTTCTGTCTGTGTTATGCTGTTTTTTAAATTTGTACTACCACAAAGGGTATGCAGATCATCAGCTGTTAATGATGCTAGTTGGAGCGTCAGTCCTTCTTTTTAAATCTGAGAACCATTGAGATGGTTTTTATTGCGCTTCTTTCAGGCAGAAACGGTTACTCTGAGCTGTTAGCTCGGGTTCAGTGCTGTGCTGTAAACTGACCTGCTGTTGGCGACGCGACAAACATCCCACTCTCAAAACTAACGGCATCAAATTCTGCTTCGGGGCAGATTTTGACTCGGTGGGGTATTTCTGATGTGCACTCAACGAATCAAAGAAGATGAATATCTAACAAAAAGGCTAAGCTATAACTCAATAAATCAGTAAAGTCAAAGGTTATTTATTCAGCTTTGAAACAGCCAAGAATAGCTACGCTTTCTCACGACTACCAGCTCGTTTTCTTAGACATCACAAACATCCAGCGGCACTGATGCGTTTCTATATTTGGTAACGCTCCACTTACCGGTATCCTCCTGTTGTCTAAGGAAGCAGAAAAAATAAAAACGAATTAAATGTAGACCCAAAAAGCCAGTCAGTCCCAAAATATCCCATTTACTCCTGTAATAACGGTTTGTTTCATCATTTAGTACTTAAATGTGCTACACAGGCAGTTGAATATAAGACATTCGAGATGATTCTGACACTGCTTGGCGTATCCATTTAAACTACAAAACTTGAATCTTTATCTGCAAACAGACTGAAGCCCTTGGACATCGAGTTCATGAAACGGTTGCATGAGAAAGTCAATGTCATCCCGCTGATCGCCAAAGCAGACACCCTCACCCCAGAGGAATGCCAACAGTTCAAGAAACAGGTCAGTGGTTTCCACAGCTGCATACTACCGCAGAAAAAATACACGTCTTTCTTTCTTTTCTCATCGGTGTGATGGCGAAAATGTGCTTCGACAAGCAAAGCCACATAAAGTAGATCCTCCGTGGATCAACACTAGACTACGGTCAGACCCCATCTACGAATGAGCTCTGCCAGAAGTTGCTAAAAGATGTTTTTCCCGTTAGGTCATGCGAGAAATCCAGGAGCATAAAATCAAGATCTACGAGTTCCCAGAGACCGATGACGAAGAAGAGAACCGGCTGGTGAAGAAGATAAAGGTACCGCGTGTCCTCTGACGCGTCGCATTACATGCGTGTAATCTGGTTTGTTACAAATCCGGATACTTTGAAACACTTGTGTGTTATTGACGCTAAATAATGTTGCTCTGGTAGGACAAGTTGCCGCTGGCTGTAGTAGGAAGCAACACCATCATCGAGGTGAACAGCAAAAGAGTCAGAGGGAGACAATACCCCTGGGGGGTTGCAGAAGGTATGAATGCTTTCGTTAAATATTACCACAGTGAGAAATAAGAGAGAACAAACGTCTTGTGTAATAATATCTAAGTTGAGGAACTGGACCTGTTGCCCTGCGTTGTTAAGTATTTGTTGTCTGAGGTACAAACAAAGTCAGATATTAGTTATTCTGACTTCTTGTTCTCCCTTCTAGTTGAAAACGGTGACCACTGTGACTTCACCATCCTGAGAGATATGCTCATCAGGTAATTCAAAAACAAAGCGGGAAAGCAACCTGCAGGATTTACAGTTAAACACTAAATCAACCCGGCAGATCATAACCAGAGAGGTTATTCTTTAAGTGTAATCGTGTTGAAACATTGCTCAAGAGCGTTTTGCATATTTCGAATGCTTTGCCGTCCCGCCCCAGAACACACATGCAGGACCTGAAGGACGTGACGAACAACGTCCACTACGAAAACTACCGCAGCAGGAAGCTGGCTGCCGTCACCTACAACGGATTGGACAACAACAGGGTTAAAGGTCAACTGTCCACCAAGTAAGTCCCGGACAAAGAGCGCTAGAGACGGCTGCAGGGACTCCGGGCAGCAGGACAGGTTCACTTCTAGATAATGCTGACGTCTGACTACCTTAAACCTAGACTGTGAAGAATAGAACCAGACCTCTGAATCGCTGGTTACATTTAGGTCTTTAGTTCATTTCCCCAATTTAATTTAGCCCGATAAATATTTGCTGGCAGGTGTCCTCCTCTTCTACCAGGAGTCTGGACAGAAACAGCGATTATCTGATCATTCATGTCGTATAATGCTGAGAAATACTGAAAAACATCTTATAATAATAAGTCGGATCGTGATCAGGGGGGGATCAGGGCTGATGTCACGATAGTCAGAGATTTGTGTAGTAATACGACAGAAAGCACTGCGTAGCATATTTTACTTTGACCTGTTTAGTGAAAGCAGGTGAAGGTAAAACATGCTCCTGTCTCTTAATCACCTTTATCACTTCAATAATCTGCACATGCAAACATATTCAGGAGGAGATGCCGATATAAGAAGAAATTGGATCAAAGAGTTGAGATTGTTAAAAACACTGAATTACGTTCTGTAAATTCAGTTTTTGACATTCCTACTGTTCTCAGACTGACATTGTAATGATCGCGACAACTCTTAACAATGGGCGACGTTACTGTTCACAATGCAGACTCGTGAGTACGCCTGTGATGCTCTGTGGTGCTGATCTAAATCTGTGTGTCTGCTCCACCTCTCCCCGTGCAGGAGTCCTCTGGCCCAGATGGAGGAGGAAAGGCGAGAGCATGTGACTAAGATGAAGAAGATGGAGATGGAGATGGAGCAGGTGTTCGAGATGAAAGTCAAGGAAAAAGTGCAGAAGCTCAAAGACTCTGAAGCAGAGGTAGCGCACACACACACACACACACACACACACACACACACACACACACACACACACGTCTGGTGTAATGAATACTGCGGTTCCCTTGTGAAATTACTCATCTGTCTGAGCTCCTTCCTTCCTCTTGTGCTGAGTTGCTTCAGCGGTTAGAAGTGTGACTGAGTGTTACGTGAGAGGGTTGTTGATTTGTGCAAATGGAGGTTCTGTTGGCAAGTTCCCTCTTTTTGCACATGTTTTGCAGTCCGAGTTCAGTTTTTTTCCGACTGCATGTGTGCCGGTGCCTTTGTACACGGAGTACTGACGTCCTCCTCTGTCCCCGTCTGTCTCTCCGCAGCTTCAGCGGCGTCACGAGCAGATGAAGAAGAACCTGGAGGCGCAGCACAGAGAGCTGGAGGAGAAGAGACGCGTGTTCGAGGACGAGAGAGCGAACTGGGAGGCCCAGCAGCGCCTGGAGCAGCAGAGAATGGAGGCCTCCAGGTACAACGCTCAAACTAAGCTCCTGTATCATGAGCTGGACCTTTAATTTAACTGGAGGGTAAATGATGGTCAATAGTACAGCAGTGCCACCTTGTGGCCGTCTGACAGTGATGCAGAACCAGAAGCGTAGTAGGTTTTTACAGACAAAGAATTTTGGCTTTGTGTTTTGGTGCATAACGGTCACAGTAAACAGTTAGAGACAGGAATACAAACATGAGCATCTTTCACTTCACTTTAATGACAACAGACCAGAGTTGGTGGAATATGTTTCAGGCATAACTGAGTAGTTTTTTCTTTTGAATTAGTTTTTTATACAGAAAACAAATTCCTCCGACTCTGGTCGTGTGTCTGTTAAAGTGAAAGTGGAAGTTCTTGTTTGAAGTTACCAGCCTTCTAGATACCAGTCTAAACCACTGGACATATTCTGCCAAAAAATGTTGGTGACCACAGCTAATGACAACTTCAAGTCCCAGAGAAACCCAAGTTGGAGTGTGGGGCAATAAGGAGCTACAGAGGACTGCTGTTGGATCAGGAGGAGGATGAGGGAGAGATGAAAAGGGAGACTTTGCAGATTTTCAACTGGCGCTGTGTCACTGCAGCACGGGGCAGCTCATGCAGATGGACACCGCCCAGCTTCAAATTTAATTGAAATCGACCTCAGCCACATCGCTTTACCCACTTCTATCTCATCTCCTCCTGTCTCTCTCCATATCGCTCTGTTAGCTGCTGCGATCCACAAACAGTGAAGTGTGATTTTAAATGATCGGTGTGACGAGCTAGTCGCCCAAAGTCTCGTTTGATTGGATCATTTTTTAGTAAACGCCCGTGTGTGTGTGAAGGAAGATTCATCGGACATGTGAAACCTTCACAGAAGCTAAAGACGCTCTAACTTCACTCGGACGTTTTACAGCATATAAATGCATCAGGCTTTTAATATCTTATTTCCTACAGACGTATCTTACAAAGTGATGTATGTGTTTGCTACAAGTAGAGCTGGAATAATTCACAGTGTGTGTTTCTCTTCCCTCCTGCAGGACTCTGGAGAAAAACAAAAAGAAAGGAAAGATCTTTTAAGGCAGGACGACCCCCAACTCCAGTTATTTTTTTGTTTGCCAATGTTGCCGGTTCAGGACACCCGTGTGTGTGTGTGACACTGACATCACCCTCCTCCTCCTCCCCCTCCTCCCCTCCCTTTCTCCCCCTCCCTGTGCCCCGTCCCTGCTCTGTCTGCCAGCACAGCTGTGCTCCTGCTCCCAGCCACTAGAGGGGGGTGTTGTGGGTGTGTGAGGAGGTGGAGGGCGTCTGAATGTACAGTGAGAACCGCCACCACGCTGCCTCGGGACTCATCATCAAAAAATAACCCCATTTCAGAACGGCCAAACTCATATTATTATTTTAATTATTATTATTATTGTTGTTGTTCCCCCTACCTGCTGCTCTCTTTTTAGAGAGCACAGATAAAAAATAAAAAAAAACATCTCTGACTGTTGTACAATCAAGTTCTGGTGAATTTTATTTGTTTACAAGAAAAATGACAGTTACAGTAAATGAAACTGATCTTCCGTCATGTATTGAAGAGGACAAGGCATTGACTAACCCTTTGTGTTTGGTTTTGAGTGTATCCGGTCAACTTTTAACCTTCTATCAGCGCGACAGAAATGAAACGTGTCAACAACAAAACCTGAAACCAAGACAAACAATAAAATGCACCGTGGGCCTTTTTTATAGATAAAACAAAAACAAATGTAACGCTTTCTTCTTCCTCTGTGTTTAGCTCTTTTCCACTAGCCTTGGACCACCATTTATAATGTCATAAGTGTTATATTTCACCTTCGTTTATTTTTATATATACCGAGCCAGCTGGAGTAATAACTTCTTTTGTATGTTTAGAAACGAATCCTCAGAGACTTGAGAGCAGCGTCCACTGTTTAACAGAAACACACATTTAACGGTCATCCATCGATGCTTTAGGAAATACAACAATATTTCAATCACTCTGCGGAAACGATCTGTGGAAAATGAAGAGTCAACACCGCAGTTTGCTTTGGCTATGTACTCCATCTCTGTATTTTTTATTTTATTTTTCATTTGTATTGTACAAAGTCACTTAATAAACCTGTGATGATATTGAGGAGTGAGATGGGTTCATTTTGATGCGTTTGAAATGAGTTTTTATCTTTTAATATTACTGTTGAGTTTGTATGGAAGCCCATCACTGCCAAAATAAAGTTCCTTTAAGTCATTGTAGTGAGGGAATTTAAGATAATTACTTAGCAACTCTAAATAATCAGAAACTTTATTAAAATAATCAGAGATCTTCATATTTTTGGCCAAGTATCTAAAATAGTGAGACACTTTCTCATATTGATCCTTTCTTTCATGACGGTGTCGGACTTCCACAGGTTTGTTTTCGTGATGAGTTTATCGTTTCCAGTTTTTCATCATTTAATGTCACCACTAGATGTCGCTGTTTGCCTAAAGGTTCTCAGCATTGGCAAATGTGTCGAACTCCACTGTGATAATATGTGACATTTTTAATGAAACAATTACAAACTGCTCTTCTGTGCAGCTCACTGAATGAATGAATGAATGAATGAATGAATGAATGAATGAATGAATTTTATTTATATAGCGCTTTTCACAGACAGTACTATCACAAAGTGCTTAACAGAGCAGACATTTAAAAGCATAAAAAACACAATGTGACCCTACGGTCAATAAATTACATACACAGAGTGAATAAAAAATGTTAAAGAATAAAATAAAAATGTAAAACAAATGTTAAGAGCAGGTCTAGGACATGGGTTTACTTTTACACAAACGCCAGCCTAAACAGGTGGGTTTTTAGCTGGCTTTTAAAAGTATCCACAGTATCGGCGAGGCGTAGAGTTGCAGGCAGAGCATTCCAGAGCCTCGGGGCCACTGCCTCAAAGGCTCGGTCACCACGGGTCTTAAATCGTGTGCGTGGGACTGACAGAAGACCTAGAGCATTTGACCTGAGAGTGCGGGCGGGTGAATAGGGGCGAAGTAGATCAGCTACATAAGTCGGAGCCTGACCGTGAAGTGCTCTGTAAGTGATGGTGAGAATTTTGAAGTGTATCCGAGATGCTACAGGAAGCCAGTGGAGAGATCGGAGTACGGGGGTGATGTGAGACCGTCGGTTTGTCCTGGTGAGTAATCTGGCGGCAGCATTTTGGATGACCTGCAGACGGTTAAGAGCAGATACACTGAGTGATGTAAAAAGTGAGTTGCAGTAGTCAATGCGAGAGGAGATAAATGTGTGTATGATCATTTCTAATTCAGGCGTTGATAATACAGATCTCAGTTTACTGATATTTCTTAGATGGAAGAAACATGACCTGGACAGCTGCTTAACATGAGGGTCAAATGACATGGAGCGATCAAAGAAAATCCCAAGATTGCGCAGGTTGCAATGGGAAGCAGAGGAGAGAGGACTAATAATCTGCCTGATCATGGGGACAAACTCCTCTGGAGCAATAACTAGGACCTCCGTCTTAGAGTCGTTGAGTTGCAGGCAGTTTTCTGCCGTCCAGTCTCTGATGGCATTGACACAGTCCAGGAGCCTAGTTAATGTGAATGCCTCGCTGGGTTTGAATGACAGATGAAGTTGGATGTCGTCTGCATATAAGTGATAGGACACATTATAGCTTTTTATGATCGGTCCCAAAGGTAACAGATAAAGTGAAAATAACAGAGGCCCCAGAACCGAGCCCTGCGGTACACCACAAGACAGTGGAGAGGTAACAGACACAAAAGCACCCACAGAGACATTGAAACTTCTGTCACTGAGGTAAGATGTAAACCAGTCTAACGCTATGCCAGTTATGCCCACCCAATCACGTAGCCTCTTAATCAGGATGTCATGGTCTACAGTGTCAAATGCAGAACTGAGATCCAGAAGAACTAACACAGAGCAGTCACCTGCATCAGCACACATGAGAATGTCATTTGAAACCTTCAGGAGAGCGGTTTCAGTAGAGTGTTGCTTACGAAACCCAGACTGGAACTTGTCATACATGTTGTGCCTCTCCAGTGCAGCAGTAAGTTGTTTGGCCACCACTTTCTCTAAAAGTTTGGACAGGAAAGGCAGTTTTGATATGGGCCTGTAGTTCATGGGCAAAGCTGGATCTAAGTTAGGTTTCTTTAATATGGGCTGGATAGTGGCATGTTTGAAATAGGAAGGGACAATTCCTGTAGACAATGAGGAATTGACAATAGATGTTACTGCAGGGCCAATAGTTAACAGAACGTTCTTAAATAGAGAGGATGGAATTATATCCAGAGGGCAAGTTGATGGCTTTGTATTGTTAATTAAGTCCATCAGGTCTTGAAGGCTGATAGGCTGGAAAGAGCCCATAACAGCAGGAGATTGCGAGGAGCTACAAGTAGCCGAACAGATCCCAGGCCGAATGCCAGACCTAATACCTGTTACCTTATCATTAAAATAGATCAGGAATTTGTTGCAATCGTCAACAGAATAGCATGGTACAGTGGAGACAGGTGGTGAAACAATTCCTCTAATTGTGTCAAACAGAATCTTGGGATTTTTCTTTGAAGAAGAGATTAGGTTGGCAAAATAAGCAGTTCTAGCTTCCTTTACTGTGGTATTAAAAGAAACTCTGAGGTCTTTCAGATATAAACGATGCACTTCTAGCCACTGGGCTCCTGTAGGGATGAAATCAGCGTTTACCAGAAGCTCCACTGAAATGACCCTCCAGTATATTTAATGTCTCTGATGGAGGTAAAATACCTTGATCCTCAAAGCTCCTTTTTCCCATCAGGCCCACAAAGGTTTTAAATGTATGCCCTGTGAATGAGAACATCCGTTAAAATCAGTGGTGTATAGTAACGAAGTAGAAATACTTCGTTACTGTACTTAAGTCGTTTTTTTGGATATCTGTACTTTACTACTTATATTTATGTTGACTTTTACGTTTACTTCACCACATTTTGCAAAGAAAAGTGATACTTTTACTCCGATACACTTCCCCTGAAACCTTCGGTACGCGCTACAAAATCAAATCTATCTTTAGCAGTGGTGTATAAAGTACTCAAAAGCCATACTTGAGTAAAAGTAAAGATACCTTACTGGAAAACTACTCCAGTAAAAGTAAAAAGTCACCTCTTAGAATACTACTTGAGTAAAAGTCTTAAAGTATCTGATATTTATTGTACTTAAGTACAAAAGTACTTAAGTATCAAAAGTAATTTTCTGATATTAAATGTACATCATAACCTGAACATTAAATGAACATCATAACCTGTTCATTGAAAGGAAAAGTACAAGTACATGCTGTTAATAAAAAAGCAAAGGGTCAGAATTGTGAGAATGATGAAGTTTATTCTTTTAAGTGCTGTGGCACCATGACCAAGGACATGGAGCTGTGTTGAACATAATTGGGTTGGCTGTGATCCATCCAGGAGCAACAATGTTCAACATAATATAGTGTACATAAGTATACTTTTGCATCTACTATGAACTTATCATCATAATTCTCCGAAAAGCAATATGACACTATGAAGGAGTTGTAACAGTGCGTTTATAAGTATGCTCATTCCGACTAGAGGATGTAGAGGCCAATGCATAATATTATGTTCAGCAAAACATATCCACTTGATGATCAGGTCAGTCTTTTGAGAAAGGACACCTGCCTTGTAAACTCCTATGGGCCTGATTTGAACACAATAGGCAAAGGTTTTGCTCAAGCTGAATCTGCAATTGGGCGACTGCTACCATCATAACTCCATCTGATCATCCACAACATGACTCAAATATCAAAACATGATCAATACTAAAGCACCACCGAAAGTAACAACACAGTCATTACTTGAAACTGAAACATGTCCTGTTCATCTTCAAAAAAAGTTGGTTTTCAAAATTGCGAGAATTCAGTCTCTCTCTTCTTGGGCTGAAGACTAACGTTAGTCCTGCGATGCTAAATAGTCTTTCACAGACCGCTGAGGCAGGTAGAGGTGTGTTCAGCGTCACAGACAGCTTGCGCACTGCTGCGAAGGATTTCCCTAATGCTAACGCTAATGCTAACGCTGCGCTCTCTCGGCTCCCATCAATCCTATGGTGTCGTGGCTAGCTATAGCTAACGTTAGCCAACTAGTGCTGCACAACTGTCAACACTTCCTCAGCTCAGTAACTCGCTAGCGATCCACTGGTGTTGGTCTTCGTCACCACCGTCGTTTGTTGCGGGACTAGCAGGTGCTTCCATTTCTGCTTCCATCATGAAATCAGTCGTCGTAGAGTGGAATTCTACTCAGGTAGTCGCTCGCTAGCTATAGCATGTAGCATCCTGGGCATCACTGGGAATCAAAACACAGCGGCTTTGAGAGCACTTGTTTGCAATTGCGCATTAACGTGATTAACCAATGATTTAACTTGCTGCTAGGACCACTGATTCACCAAACCTGCTGGCTTGCAGTCTGTGTTCCACCACAGTCCCCGACGCTGCTCTCATGATTCAGTTTGTTTCTAAAAATAGATTTGATTTTGTAGCGAGTAACGAAGGTTTCAGGGGAAATGTATCGGAGTAAAAGTATCAGTTTTCTTTGCAAAATGTAGTGAAGTAAAAGTAAAAGTAAACAGAAATATAAGTAGTAAAGTAAAGTACAGATACCCAAAAAAACTACTTAAGTACAGTAACGAAGTATTTCTACTTCGTTACTATACACCACTGATCTTTAGAAACAAAATGAATCACGAGAGCAGCGTCGGGGACTGCGGTGGAACACAGACTGCAAGCAAGCAGGTTTGGTGAATCAGTGGTCCTAGCAAGTTAAATCATTGGTTAATCACGTTAATGCGCAATTGCAAACAAGTGCTCTGAAAGCCGCGGTGTTGTGATTCCCAGTGATGCTATATGCTATCAGCTAGCGAGCGACTACATGAGTAGAATTCCACAGGCCGGGTTATAGACTAGACTACAGTTTATTTTTCTGCTATAAGGCCAAAATCGGCTTGTTGTCGAGGGAACCAGTGCGACGCAAACTTCCACTACCGTGGTTGGCCTACAAAAATACGTCATCCCTTCACTCTATTTGTTGACCAATGAAAAGCCCGTTTGCGCTCGTGTGTCCCTCCGGGGCCACCGTACAGAGCAGTACGGCCCGCCCCTAACTCCAAAGTCTCTAGAATGGAATCAGGAAGTCCACCAAAACGTGATTTTGACAGATATTAACAGAAGTCCGACTTTTTATATTCAGATAAACTCTGAAAAAAAATGCTCGGCTGTTTGTGGTGAGTTCACGGTCACCCGCCGTGGGCAGGAAACCATGCTTTTATTGTTGTGTTCAAAGCCCTCGATGTTGTGGCTCCTTGCCGTTGTTGTGACAGCTCGAGTGAGCAAAGCTGCGGCGGGGAAACCGAAACTGATCGATTATGGGTCGGCCTGTGAGTCCCGAGACAACGCGGTCAGCTTGAGATCCAGCACAGCCTCCACACCCGACGGCCCGGAGCCGGGGGACCTCGCCGCCGCGTTCAGCGTCCCGACTCTGGACGGGGAGTTCTCCTACCAGCCCGGTGCCCTGCAGGGACCTCTCATCGTGCACGCCTTCTCCAACAAGTCGGGCTTTCTGGAGTGCATGTGGAGCTCCGAGTCGTCCCTCATCAGCCTGGTGGAGGAGCTGCCCAACAGCACGCAGGTGCTCTTTCTGTCCCTGGACGACTCCGCGGTCAGCGACGCTCTGTGGATGAGGGAGCAGCTGCAGCGGGTCGCCATGCACAGGTGACCGGAAGAGAACGACTGGTTTTAAGGCAAAGTGTTGAAAATGCAGACCAGTCGAGTAGTTAAACTCAACTAAAAATGTTCAGCAACGTGTGGCATCTGCAGTGGTAGAAAAACACGTTTATTACACTACTATAAGTACATTTATGTCATACTTTACTTGAGTATTTCCAATGTGTTGCCACTTCATATACTTCTACTCCACCACTTCTCAGATGGAAATATTGCATTTTTTACTTCGCTACATTTTTTTGAATTTGAAGATTTTTACATCCAACGCACACAATCAAATATACATTTTTATAGGTACAAATATCCAGCAGTATTTAAAATACTTGACATGAGCTCAACCTTATAGCTACAGCATGAAAATGCTTCTTCAGTCATTCAGCTGCATAACAAGTACTTTTACTTTTGATACTTTGAGTACATTTTGCGTGAGTCAGATTTTGAATGCAGGACTTTTATTTGTAATGAAAGGTCCGAATACGTCCTCACATCACTGGACATACCTGCTGTTCTTTCATCTCTACATACTAAAAACCTACTCAGATCATTTACTTAAATACAGATCCTGCATTCAATATTTTACTTGAGGTGTTATCAAAGTATCAAAGGTAAAAACACTCCAGAATTCTGCAGAGAAAATGTCAAGAGTGGTGGAAGAAGTGCTTTTATGCTTTAAAAGAAGCAATATCACGTTATAGATATATTCAACAACAAGTTAAAGTCATGCATTCTACCTTAGTAAAAGTACAAAAGGATACTCATCAACATATACTTAAGGTATAAAAATCAAAAGTACTCATTCGAAGAATGAGACATTTCAGAATATTATGTGATTGGATTATAAACAGTGGATGCATTAATGTGTAAGCACAACTCAAAACATCTTGGTAACCACTTTGACAAACCACACGTCACCACCTTCATGTTTTCTGCAGGAATAAGGAGGTTCTGTCCAGACTGCACTTCTCCCCGGTGCCGGTCTTCGCTCTGGGTAACTGGATACCCAACGTGCTTTACTACTGGCGCTGCACCGGACGCGGCTGTGTCTTCTCCCAGGTCGTCTTCAAATCCGAGGGTGAGCGCGCCGTCTGCAGAGATGTTGTGGTATCTGATTTTCTCCATATCAGCCCTAACTTAAGCTGCATTTGACATGCCTTTTTAATGAGGACATCACTCATCTTAGCATCCCAACTGCTCTGAACTCCAGTGTACATTTGTCTATTTTCCAGCTGAGCATGGTCTTTTTTTCTGCACACACTAAGTGAAAAAACTAAAAGGCCCCTTTTTGCTTTTGTCTTAAGTTCCCAGATGTGCAAACCATTTATAAAAAAGTGATTTTTAGCTGTATATTTTCATGAAAAAACAAAAATCCTCTCTCCCTGTAAAATATGATTTTGTTATGGGTCATTGCTCCTCTCGGCTGGTCTCGCAGCGACAGCCTGTTTTATGTGGAAACAACGTCACGTTTCTTTAAGAGTCGAATTTAAACTGTATTATTGATTTCTAGCTTTTTTTCTGTCCTCACAGGGTGGAAAATGCCCATAATCATCAAGAGACTAGACGCCCGGTACGACTGGCTATCGACGCGCGGGGAACCGAGGTCGTACCAGCTGGTGGATGCAGGTGACGGGTGTGAACCTTCCCCCTCGGTGGCGGGTGCCCTGGCCTGGGTGTCCGAGGGCAACTGCTCTTTCTTCACCAAGGTCTGTTTGTGTGAATGCTGAGGAGGTGTGACGCTTCCTGCTCGCATCGCTACCTCCAGACCGTAAAAAAAAAAGACATTCGGCGCAGTGATAACCAGCCAGGACCGTGTGGTCTGTTTGAGCGTGCTCCATATTTAATCACACAACCTGATTTTTGCTTTTTTTTGTTTCAAAGCGTGATCGTTAAAGGTTTCTACCTCTAGCAGCGCTTTGAAGCAACTTTTCTACGAGAGGGGTGGTGTTAGAAATCACAACGTACTGAATACGACACACTCAGTCAGTATTTTCTGCACAGACCGTTCACACTGAGCTTATGTTACTGGTCTGAGCTACCGTTGTACGAAAAGTAGATTATCACGAATGTGAATCAACATTACCTCTTACACAGTATTGTTTTAAGGCAAAATAAAAACATATTTTTGTGTTAAATATGTTTTCTGCAGTAGCAGAGCTCTAGTGTTTATTGCTGTTAACTGTACCTTCATGTCACTCAACGCTTTCTCCGTTTTATATCATTATTTTGAATATCTTTGGATTTTGGACAAACAATAATACTGCTTTTTCCCTGTTTGTAACCGGCCACGTTTCTCTCCAAGCTTTGTTTTTGACCACACAGTAAGTGTTGACTTTAGTGTAATCTGTATTCATCAACCCTAATCCTCCAGGTGCAGAACATGGCCAAATCCAACGCCTCCGCCGTCCTCGTCTACGCTCTCCCCGGTAACCCGATCCAGGACATGAACTGTGTCGAGGACGAATGCGACACAACGCTGGCCATCCCGGCCGCCATGGTGCACCTGGAGATTTCGGTCGCTCAGGCGCTCGAGTAAGACAGACCGACCTGGAGGATTAAAAGCCTCCTCACTGTGATGATAACATCCTTGTACATGGATCAACTGAACACTTTAAAGGTTAAAGTAATGGTCCTCTTCAGTCTGTTCGCTTCCGCTCTTCTGAAGCTGGTCACAACGTTCGGGTGATGTTTCCAAAATTTGACACAAGCTCTTCAGGGGGACATTTTTAAATCGAAAGAACAGAGAATCTGATTGTAAAAGTGTCGAGAAGTTTAAAGTTATCGGTTAATTTAAGCTCATTTAGAACGACTGTAAATCGTTGAATTAAACACCGTCGTGTGTGACATTTGTTGCCCGTCTCATTGCGGTGTGATGCGTCTGGATTTTGTTTTGTAGGTTTGGACAGCCGGTCTACGTGTCCTTCCAGAACACTCCGTCCCCGAACTTCTTCATGGGTATTGACCATCAGGGGGCGCTGGCTGAGATGGGCTGGTTTATTTACCCCTCGTTCAGCTTCATCAACTGGCAGGCGCAGTGGTGAGGACGCGCTCTGCAGAAGAGTTCATTTCATCTGTCTATTTATTCACTTGACTCATCAGAGTAGTAGAAACATCTTACAGTTGAAACAGACAACTTTTGAAAAAAAGTATATTTAATAGTACAGAGTGAGTCCTATGATCGTGAAATTAAGAACGTCGAGAAAAGAAGCTTTTCTTTAAAGTATTTATTCTCTGTGCAGAGAAGGTTCAACAGTCACACAGAGTGCAATGCAGTCTGAGGGAGCAAGAACCCAGAGTGTTGGTTATGTACGACCCATAAAGGTCTTGAGCACAGGGCGGGGTAGGAGGAGTCACCACCAAGACATCTGGACAACAGGGACCATTCTGTGGTTAACTATTGATTGGTCCACTGTCTGCACCCCCATTCAGCCCCTTATCTAAGCGGACAACAGCGAGTCCCTGATTAAGACACACACACACACCTTTGGTCTGGTTGTGCACTTGCATGTTAACCTGGTGGCAGACAGGTTTGCTTAGTGAAAGCGAGGTTTATCGGGAACAAATCTAAACACGGATACTGTGATTATTCTGTAGCTTGTGCAACATTTACTGCGTTAAAGCAAAAATAATGTCCGTTGGCGCTTTAAATTTAAATTCAATTTAAATGTAGACACACTGAAAACACTTGCACGTCAATTTTGGTGTAGATATCAACGTCTTCACAGAGGCATTGTACCAGTTTTAATGTGTGAAAAGTGTGTTTTTGACTTTGTTCTGTGTCTCCGAGGTTTGACTTCTATGCAGCGCTGCAGACCAAACTTCAAAGTCCTGCAAAGGTGGTTTCTGTTTTTGACAAAGTCCAAATGCAGGGAGGGAAAGGAGCGGTGGCCACAGTCGACCTGCCGATAGGTAACGTCCTTAGTGGCCATTTCATAGCAAACAAAAAGTATTCTATGATTATCATCATTATCATATGACCAAATGATAGAAGATTAGAGCAACTGGAAAAACTCAACTGTGTTACGTCTCAACTTTCTTTTAGGAACTTGATTATTTGGCTCAATCCATCTCGAAAAAACATTTTAATATTGGATCACAGTTTAAATTGGAGTTTAAAGTTCTGGTGCAACATAATTACATTTTTCTAGGTTTAGAGTAAAAATAATGGTTTAAATTTAATCTTTTGCTAGTTTAGAAAAAGTCCTGAAACTGGATTCAGGCTAAAACTCTTCCCTGAAACCCAGACATCATCATTCTGTAGATTAGGAGCATCGGCGTGAACTCTGACCGCAGCACGACGGGAACACGAGCTACGTCAGTCACTGAAATGACGCTGACGTTTGAACACGCCGTCTCTCTGCAGCCCTGTCGGACTTCGACGTGCTGGAGCTGGATGCGTCGCTGTCGTGTCCCGGCAGGAGAGACTCGTCCTGCGCTCACTGGGATCACACGGTGCAGCTGTTTGTCTGCTGCGACCCTCTCGGCCCGTACTGCAACACGGAGCTGGGCCGATGGATCACTGCCTTCCGCAGGTGAGACGTCGACGTGAAACACAGCAGATAATCCTAATTATTACTCCTCGTATCAATAATTCATGGATTTTGTGGAATAAATTCATCTGTATGAACTGCCTGTGGGTCTGAAAAATCCTAATCTATTTAAATTGGAGGTTTTAATCTGATCTGAGATATATAATAAATCAGTTTTGCTACTTTCTATTGATACATTCTTAAGCACAATAGTATATTGATCTATATATACCTTTAACTTACTCTTGTGGTCAACTGACTTTAAACTGTGTTGTGATTGAATCATTTTCGTGATTTTGTTCTCCAAAATATTGTTGTTAAAAGGATTCTGATGAAATTCTGAAAACTATCAAAATCAAACTATCAAAGAAAGAAAGAAAATTAAAAGATTATTGTCTGATGTGATCATTGCATAAAAACATATTAAGAGAGAGTGTATTAAAAACCAACACAGCTGGAACAGATTGCACTGCACCTCATTAACATGTCATGTTGAATATTTTTAAATGACTTTGTGTTATTGTATCTGACGTGTGCGGGATGACTGTACTGTATGTGGTTTTTCGGCAGAGGTATTGGGCGCTGGCTGACAGACGTGTCCCCTCTGATCCCCCTGCTGGACAGCAACAAATGCACCCTCACCATGAAGACGGTGCCCTGGGCGATGCCGTGGCTCGTCTCCCTCAACCTGAGATTCAGCGCCGGCAACCGGACAGGTACACACACTGAGCCTGCCTTCTAAAACCGTGACACCCGACGTGATGTTTGTGGCCGAGCAGGTGGTGGAGTGAGGCCGCACTGCTTCAGGTTAAAGCTACAGGTGTGTTCCAGTAGCCTGAAAACAAGGGGAAGTTAGTGATTGTAGTTTGAACCACTGATTTTGCTCTCTTGTGAACACATTCGCGGTGGCAAAAGGTCATTTAAAACACTTGGACCTGATTGCCAAAAATGACACACATGTTCCAAGATTCAGTGAGACATACTTTCCAAGGATACAATTATCTCTGATGTACATCACAAACAAACGTCCATTAGAAGATTATTTAGAAATCATAGAAAAGAAAACGTGGCCCAGAACTTGCCTGAGACTGTCCATGTTTTTATTTCTTTTCAGTTTTAAAGTAATCCAGTGATAGTTGTGTCTACATCCATGGGTGTATTAGACACAGGAACTGCTAAAGCTTCATTTTGGCATACTTTTAATGGTGACAGTTTGCCAAAACATAAAACAAATACAAGCTGAAATGCTCAAATTGTGGCCTGTTTACGTCCTGCAAATCCACCAGTGTTTCATTTACAGAACATTTACGATATATATTACAATATAAAATATAGATATTCCTGTACAAACTACATAAAAATGCCAACATAGCAATAATGACAGAGTGTCCCACAAGTCTATTTTTTAAATAATGTCATCCACCCGGCATTCCAGTGTTTAACCGTTCTCGTTCTGTTCAACACAACATTGAATATTATTCACCCTTTTTATGCAAAAGTGTTGAGATGAAGCAGCATTTCAGCAGCTGCAACATGGAGCTACACCGATGTGCATCACAGGATTGTTTGCAGCACCCTTGCTGTCAAAGCTAACACCAGCTGGTCGGGTTTTCACGCTCCGGTCTGAACTCTCCCGCTGTGAGAACGGAGAGCTGCGACTGAAACAACGTGATCCCGGAACATTTTCTCTCCATTTTAGGAGAATTTTTCAAAAGCAGAGAGCAGGAAGGAACAGTCTGTCTGTAAATAGTTACTGGAAGATGACACACAGCAGAGCTTTTAGTTCCTGGAAATACTTTAACTCGGAAATGTAAAATACAGTCTTTATGACTATGACTCAGAGGATTGTTTGAAATAGACCGGAGCCTCTCTGGCATGATTACAGACCGGATAGCAGTTATTTTGAGGTTTTATGAAGATATTCTTAAACCAATTTTGTTTTGAAATGTGTCTGTGTGCACATGTTTTGCCAAATAATATTACAGCACTTGATGTTCACACACGAAACTCTCCCAAGAAACTTTAGTGACTTGATTCCTCCAAAAACAGAAACACAAAATGAAGATTATAGAAATGTTTTTGATGACATTAGTGAGTTAGTACTTTACAGATTCATAACAATGATACAATATATTATCAACAAATAAATTATGATCTATTGTTATCGACAAAGATAAGACTTGACAAAACTTGAATAAATCCATTTGTTTGAAGGAGATCAAGACTTCATTTAAACTACGAATTATTTGAATCAACAGGGACCGATAAAATCCACACAAAATAAAAGTTCCTTCTTTCAGCTTTAAATACATAAATACAATGTGTTCACCTGTCAAATTCCCATTTTCAGGTGATATCCCAGGTTGGTGAATCACACTGATTGTGAAGCAATCGGTGTGATTGCTGTGATGTAAGATATAAATACTGCAGCGACATTCGTGCGTCGCGCTGCACGACGGTTGTTGCCGTGCTTCACCGTAAAGAGCCTTTGATCAGCAGGCTCTGATACGTGCGTCATGCGGCGCTTTGCGTTCACCATGTATGGTGTAACGTGGGCGCGTAGAGGGCAGGATCTGAGGCTGGTCCACCTGTGCAAACATCTTCATCAGCTACAAAGCCTTCTGCGTTGCAGATTATAAAGTCAAGAAGCTCCGCCCCTTCAGAGTGATGCCACTGTACAGCGGGGGAGTCTTTGACAAAAACTACAACAAGAGATTCCGGCCAACCAAAGTGTCCGTCCCAGCATCAACCAAAAAGGTAAACGATGTGACGGCGATCGCTCATCCTTCAGCGAGCGCCCCGTCCGTCAGCAGCTGTGTGTCTGTGCTCAGGTGGAGCTGTACGCCGTCATCACGGCACACGGCTACGATGACAACGGCTGCGGAGAGTTCTGCGTCACCTCCCACTACTTCCTGATCAACCACGCTTTTAACAACACCCTCACGTTCGATTCTGCAGGTGAGAAATGCATGAAGGAACCTTTGCTGCAGGTAGTTGACCAAACTATCCTGTTTCAAGGGTCATGACAGAAGCTGCTGCGGAGCTTTTGATCACATCACACCACCTCCAGCAGATGGAGTTTGCTCACTTTAGATGTTTATATTTCAGGTTTTCTGAGCCCTTTAAGGACTTCTCATCCATGTGGCTATAAAGTTGAGTCAAGTGTTAAGAAAAATACAAAATGTAATCATTTGTACAACTGAAAGATCCAGAAATGACAGTCCAAAAAGCCCAAAAATATTTTGTGTTTCTTGTCCCAAAATACATTCTTACATTCCTGTCTTTGTTTTCTTGAGCCTGAGGACTGGACGCTGACTCGCTGATTGAAGGGTCGTTCCTTTTGCCGATTGTCGTATTTTCTCATGTATTTTGGGGTCGTGGCGTGGGGAACATCAGGAACACCTCTGGGCTGCACTCTGCGGGTGAAGGAGGGCGCGGTACCGAACGAGCACGGCACGTGGCTGTACGGACGAGGAGGCTGGTGTGATGGACTCCAGGTCGACCCCTGGAGGACGGATATCACCAAACAGGTACTAAACTTTATCATTTGCTTCTAATTGCGTTATGGATCTCGATCACGTTTTCATTTTGTCCACAACAGCTGTTGTTTAATTTAACTTGCACGGCAGCTGGATGAAGTGATGGACGACACAGGATTATATCACGGATTGTAATAAAAACACGCACAATAAGTTGATTGGGGTGAATTTCCATTATCAGGATAATCGTTGATATCCTCCAGAGTGACTTGAAACAGCTCTATCTCCTTATCATGATCGAGAAGTTAAAAATAGACACTTGTGGTGGGTCATAAGCGATGTTTGAGAGGGATTATTTCTGGATGAGTCGATATATTTTAGGAAAATGCTGCATCGAATTATTACAAAAGAAAGAACAGAATCACTTCTGAATCTGAATCACGCGCTTTAGCGTCTTTCAGCTCATTGTTTTGGTTTGATGGTTCGCTACTTTACTGCTTTGGCTCTAAAAAAAAAACGACTTCACATTTCCTGCTCAGCACCAAACAGCGAGCGGACACAGTTAGCGACTAGCTGGTGAACACAGCGGAGCATTTAGCAGCCAAAATGCCAGATTTTATTATTTTATTAGACTTGCATTCATCTGGTAGCCAGAGACAGGACTTTAAATGAATGGTAATGTTGCTAGTTATGCTGGATATGTAAATAGGCAACATGTTCACGTCAACATCACAAGAGAATAATATTACCAGTCTGAGGTTTTCTGTGTGAGACACCCACACATGATCAGATGATCGAGGAGTTTGAAGCCTCTCTTCCTCCAGTCGATTTACAAGAACCAGGCACTGAAATAAAGGTCACACTGAAGTTAAACATTTGAGTGAAGTAAGCCATTTAGAATTAAGGAGCGCTGAATTATTCTGCAGTGAGTTATTAACCATGAAAGGCTCCTGATCATAATCACGTGAACTGATGACATGTTTCCTGCCCGGAGTGCTCTCATGTTCTCAGCACAGGCCTGAGATCAGATTCCCCGGAGGAACAACAGTTCATCGTGTCATGTGATACATGTAGTTGTGTAACATGACAATCTGCATCTCAGTTGTTTCAAAGTTTCTTTAATTATTTTAATCGTCATGCGTTATCTGGAAGTTTCGATAACCTGATTTGCTTTAGTTTTGGGGGAAGATACATTTGTACCAGGCGGCAACCTCTGTTTCTGAAAAGTGAAGTCAATGCTGAAGTGTCTTAAAGCTGCATTCTCTCTACTGACCAGCAGGGGGCGACTCCTCTGGTTGTATAGAAGTCTATAGAAAATGACTCTACTTCTCTCTTGATTTATTACCTCAGTAAACATTGTAAACATGAGTTTATGTCTCAATCTCTAGTTTCAAGTCTTCTTCAAAACAGCATGATGTTCATTTAGTACATTATGGTCCATTTAGAGTCACACAGACCATAAAGCAGGGGATGCTTTAGGGCGGGGCTTACTGTGATTGATCGCTGAATATGGTCACTTCCGTTCACGGGTTGCAAAAAAACAAGATGGCGACGGCCAAACTGTCAAACTCAAGGCTCCAAAACAAATGTGCGATGTCATGACTACTACGTCCACTTCTTATACACAGTCTGTGATTTCAACGCTTGCCGATCACAACCACCTGAGTGTGTGTTGATGGGTACCATGTGAGATTGAAATGGTGGTTGTTTATTTTATTTCCTGTGTTTGTGGATTTCTGTCTGTTCCTGTCCCCTTTCAGCTGAACATGAGCGAGCTTGAGTCCAACACTGTTGTCTACTTCGGCTTATTCCAAGGGAAGGATCCTAATCCATCCAAGGATCCGGGGTACATCGTCATGTCTTCTTTTCTTGTCTTTTACAAATGATGCCCCTCTGTGAAACTCCACCTTGTTAATTGTGACGTAAATGAATGTAGAATCGAAGTCAAAGATTAAATTTCTATTTTTCCGACTGCTTTCACCGACTCGTTCTATTACTCTCTCTCCTGGTTCATTGACGTAGGCCGGACGTAACCTTTCGGCTTGTAAGTGATAAAAACAGGGCAGATGGATAAAGTATCAGCTGCCACGCTCGAACGCCCAACACGACCAACCGTTTGCATTGTAGGGGGCTACGAATTAAGGAAGGACCAACTGAAAGCCTCAAAACATGTATTCACAAATATGAAGAGTAAGTGCAAGAGACAATGTTCTGCCTAAATGACGTAACAGGTTGCCGATTACCACCAGGTCTCTCACACACACACACACACATTTTGGCACTTGGCTTGATTTGATTTCTGTGATCCGTTCGCGAGATGGTTTCTGCTCCGTACAATAATGACATTCAACCTCTAATGCATGACATTTATTTGCTTAGTTTTCCTTTCATGACATTTCACAGTATTACAAAACATAAAAAAACTTAAGACATGAAGTACAAAAAAAAAAGACATCATTGCGTCATACAAAAGGGTTACTTTTTCTTAAAGGTTAGTGGTTAAAAAGATCGTTTTATTTCTTAACGTAACTTTATCCACAGTGTGTCAGTAACATCACAGGCATTATTGTCTCTGCTTTAGCTTCGTTTGGTTCACAATATTAATACACAAATCCCTCTGGACAACAGGAATAAACATCAATAGTACTTAGCCCACTGAACAGTTTTGGTGCAATGATGCCCGTTATATAACATTGGCTGTTTATTGTCGAAGCACCAATGCGCTGACGTTGAGGTGAACATCACGGCAAAGTCGCAGCAGAATGTTTTGCTGGTGACTGAGGGTCCACGTGCGCGTCAGACCTTCGCGCATGTTTCTCTGCAGCTCCTCTCGGTCTCAAACTGGTTGTTGTTTCCCTGACAGCCTCCGAACCAGAACTGACCGCAGGAATTCGCTGTGGCGTCGTAGTACCACTTCGCCACGTAGTCCCGGCACGGTCCTGGATCCAGCACCTGGATGCAGCGCTCCGCTGCAGGCGACAAACAACAAGAAGTGTTGCATTTTAAGAAAAGTCTTCGGCCATGCTAAGTTTAGCGTGTTCATTTTCATTAAATACAAAGTATAACGAAGAATGATGTAATTGTCATTTGTTCCACGGGTACAAGTGTCAGGAAAAACTAAAATTTCGACCTGATTATGATGCTACAGGAGAAGTCTGGATTACCAAAGTTATTACAGTTCATCCTGATGGGAACATGAATGTGTGCACCAAATCTCATGGAGATCCATTAGAACATATTCAGTGCTTGTTTTTTGTCCCTTAATTGAGACTTTTAACATTTAAACCAATCATTTCTCCATCGAACAATCTCTTCAGCGGTTTCCTACCTGCGTAGGTGTCAGAAGGCAGCAGTGGAGGAGGCGTGGGCGGCTGTGTCTCCTCCTCCGACGGGGCCCTCGGAGTGGGACCCGACGGCCCGACGGCGCCCGTCATCACCTCGTGGTCGTCGTCGTCCTTCGTGTCAAACCGTGGGAGGAGCTCTGTGACCGGTCGGAAGGGCTCCCTGTCGAAGTGTGGGAACCTGGGAGCCTCCGAGTCGATCCTGTCGTCCGTCTCGGGTCTCGGTGGAGTGATGGGTTCTCTGGCGGGTTGCGACGCTGGAGGGCCGGGCTGTAACAGAGCAGAGACTGTTTCAGTCATCCAGGTAAGATCGATATAACCAGTGATACGTTAAACTGTTGTAACACAGCGTAAGTTCCCAAAAGGAGGTAAAGAAATGACTGGTTTGTTCTTCTCACCAACACATGAGCCCTCCTGTAGTCCCCTGTGAAGGTGGGGGTGTCGGTATCGGTCCTGTGCGGAGGCTCTCGAACGTCACCGGAGACCTCTGGGGTTCCTGGAGGCAGTCTGGAGCTCGGGACGGAGCTGAACAAACGTCTCGCTCCGTCCTCGCAGATACGACTCAGCAGTTTACCCTCCAGAGCTGCAACGTGAGAAGACCAAAACAGTAGATATGCAGTGACTATCTACCTGTACAGCCACAGTTTGAATGGAAGCAGTTTGGGTCGTGTTGCTCATGAGCACCATGGTCGTAGATGTTCCCGACATATTCATACAAAAGTCTGTATATTAAACTATTTAACAACTTTTTTGTTGTCAAAAATAGTGTGCTATGTAGTCTGTTAAAAGACTATATTTGTAAATAAAACATTTTTTAACCTTAATTTAACCAAGCGAGGATTTGTATGATATTATATTATTAGTTTTATACTATTTGTAGAATAAGACTTCAGTCGTGGCTGCAGAGTATTCTTTCCGACTTGTTTGATCCAAACATTTTCAATAACTCCGAGTCCAAAAGTAAAATCCGTCATTGCTGTGTTTATGTTGACGAAACCGGGGATTTTCATAAAATGTTCCCAAACTTAAAACAAATTCCTTGTCTGGTTCTGATGGGATCGTGATGAACGGCTCACCGGAAAGTGCTTTGAATTCCTCGATCTGGAACACGTGGTCGCTGTCGGACGCCACGAGGCTGAGCTCCTTCTTGAACTCCTCGTACAGAGGATCGCTCTCGTTCACCACGCCGACCACAAACGTCTCGACGCCACCGCCCCGGGCTTCTGACGTGGCGCTCTCCAGACTGACCGCGTCTCTTTTATCGGCCTGCCCGTCCGTGATGACGACGGCCACCTTCCTCACACCTGCCCGCGCCCCCTTGAACACCTGGTTGGCCTGCTGGATGGCGCTGCCCGTGAACGTGCCCTCGCCCAGGTAGGTCATGGAGCGCACCGCGGACTTGATCTCGTCGCGGGTGGCTTCCTGTCTGAGGCTGACCACCACCATGTTGATGTGGCTGTAAAGCACAACACCCACCCGCGTGGTGTCCCGGCCGACCGAGGCTCGGTCGATCAGGGCGTTTACAAAGTCTTTGATCCGGTTGAAGTTGTCCGGGCCGACGCTCTCGGAGCTGTCGATCACGAAAACCAGCTCCAACGGGGTTTGGCGGCAGGTCACTCCACAACCTCATGGAACCCAGAGACAGGTTATAGACGAGACAATGTACATAACAATAAAACAAAAAGTGAGTTTCTGATGACTTACTGCATATGGATCTCACTATTTTGATGATTTCTTCCCTCTGTGAAAGACAGCACAGCTTTTACTACAAACTGATCTGACACTGAGTTACGTAAAGAAATGAATCGCTGATTACGGCAAAGCTCTTTCATTTAAAGGTGTTCAAATCCAAATCAGTTGGAGCATTCTAGGATCTCTCTTTCAATTTTAGGATACAGTCTGACAAAGCCTCTGCACACCCGCATTCATCCATCTTCTGATGCTTCTTCAAGGCCGTGCAGCAGGGTTCGCTAAGTAGTCCAGCTCTCCCACCGGCAACATTTCCCAGCTCCTCCTGGGGGATCTCCAGGCTTTCCCAAGCCAGGTGAGATAAATAATCCCTCCAGCATGAACTCCGTCTACCCCTGGATCTCCTCCCGGATCACCTCTCGTCTGTGAGGCATCCTGATCCGAATCCCTCAACTGGCCCGTTTTGACGTGAAGGAGCAGCAGCTCGAGTCCCTTAACCTCTACATCTCTAATGCCACCGCACCGTCAAACACCTGAAAGTGACTAGAATGGTCAGAATAATTACCGTTTCTCCTAAAGTGGGGGACTATCTATAAAAAGGGCAACAACTCCGGCACTGTTCATCTGATGCGGACGTGAACGCCTTTAAATTAAAGCTGAAAGACAGCATTTAAACCGAAATCATGAAAAACACACCAACGTCTCAATATTGTTGACTGCTCTGCATGATTGTTACGAGTGATGCATGATACTTACTGTAAGTCCCGGCTCTCCCTTTTGTCCCAGTCGACCCTGTGATTTGAAACAGATCATCATTTATTAGCTGCTCACATATCGAGAGATTCCCTTGAGCGAACTTGCCGTCTTTAGCTTCTGTACTGCGAATATTCCCAGAGGAAACTAAATATTTTACGTTATATTTAGTTTTACAAATACAAAGAAAGTATTTTTGTGCATGTATTGTTAAATAGCTGCACAATATCACGGGGGACGTGATATAAAAGGGTTAAAAATGCACGAAAGTACCAAAGGTCCGATGGCTCCGGCCTCTCCTAGTTGTCCTTTGTCTCCACTTTTGCCTTTTTCACCTCTGAACCCTCGATCCCCCTGCAAGAGGAAAGAAACGGCCGTTAAATCACACGGTAGATATGCACACACCTGAACCTCTGATTCATAAAAGGTGAATATCGGCATGCTGAATGCAGTTTGTGCTGAAGTTATTCTCCTCTTTAGCTGGACGCCACTGACACAATTGCACATTTTGTATTTTTACTAGTTTTACTGTGACTTCATATTTCATAACACAGGTTCACTCTGCGGACATTCTGTCGTTACCTTGTCCCCATGCAGACCTTGTCCTGGAGGACCTCTGGGGCCGAGGATCCCCTGAAATCCAGTCTCCCCCTGAAACACAGCACAGTCAAAGACACAGCACAGCACAGTCAACACAGCACAGCACAGTCAACACAGCACAGCACAGTCAACACAGCACAGCACAGTCAACACAGCACAGCACAGTCAAAGACACAGCACAGCACAGTCAACACAGCACAGCACAGTCAACACAGCACAGCACAGTCAACACAGCACAGCACAGTCAACACAGCACAGCACAGTCAACACAGCACAGCACAGTCAAAGACACAGCACAGCACAGTCAACACAGCACAGCACAGTCAACACAACACAGCACAGTCAAATACACAACACAGCACAGCACAGTCAAAGACAACACGACGATGATGTCTGTCAGCACGTGTGCCTGGGACTCTAAATTATTTTTTTAACGTTAAAAAAAACACACGCATGAGTTTTAGCCATGATGAGGTTCATAAGACATGAAGTAGTTGAGTTGTTGAATGCTACTGTCTTGTCATTGAAATAACACTGCGCTCAGATTTTATCGTCTAGTTCAGCAGCTGACTGAAATAAGAGCTTTGTCTCATTTTACCATTTCATTCCAAGTCACTTTAGGCACATTTGTCTTCATGCTGAATTAGATTTTCCCCTCTCATATTTGAGTTTATAGTTCAGCAAGAATTTGACAGGAAAGGAAATGCTTTTACTGCTTTACAAAAGTAGATTAATGTCCCTCCAGCGAGTCCGGTCACGGGACAATTTCCCTTCATAAACCACCAAATACAGCTGGTTATGAACTGCAGCTACTGACATCGTACGACGTTACCTTTGGTCCTTGAATGCCTTCTCCAGGTGACCCTTGTGCACCATCTGCTCCCCTTTGGCCAAGTGAACCCTGCAGGGAAAGACAACTTCCTGAAGTCTCTCTGGATACCAAAATGAATTTAGTTCTAGTTTTAAAAACAATCGCGTACGAGTCGTCGTTTAGAACAGGACAGAATACCTTTGGACCAATTAGGCCAACTCCAGCTGGCCCAGCAGGTCCAGGAGGTCCAGGCAAGCCTCTGTCTCCCTGAACAGGAAGCAGATTGTAAGTTACACCTCATCCTGACGGCCCAATGCTCCGGAGAAGGACAAGCTACCTCGCGAACTACTTCACAGCCGCGCTGACGTCTGTTCTCCCCATAACAACGAACAACAATCGCCAGTTTCTTTCGTACCGGTCAAATAACCATGGAAAACTGTTTCTGTGGCTTTTCCTCAGGTGAACTTTCACCTTTGTTCCAGGTAAACCGACGCCATCTGATCCGGTCTCTCCCTTCAGACCAGGAGGCCCCGGAAGTCCCTAAGAAAGACGCGGTGAGAGGATTACACAGTGCGGGGTGTAAAGAGATAAAGGGGGCTGTGGTGTAGGTTCATACTCACTGTAGAGCCGGGGTAACCGTCACCTTTAAGTCCAGGCGTCCCAGGACGCCCTGCAGACCCTCTGTCCCCCTTAAAACCAAAACATGCCTCCATTACACCGGTAGCTTTCATGGGACCAGTGAGGAGTAAACCGTAACTCACCTTGGGTCCAGTTAAACCCGTCCCCGGCTCTCCTGCAGCTCCAGCGGGACCCGGTCGGCCCAGTTCTCCCTGACAAAAGGAGGAGATGAGTTGTTGCTGTTGAGAGTGACAGCAGCTGTTTGTTTGCACCACATGGGCTCACTGTACCTCGGCACCAGCTACGCCCCTCGCTGGTGGTCCAGTTGCACCTGGTGGACCCATATTTCCTGGTTCCCCCTGAAAATAAAACCACTTATCAGGCCAATAATAGACGAGGCAACAAGGCAGAACTCGGACTTCTGCAGTTTCATTGTATGGATTGTGTTCGGTTTAAGATTATAATACTTTAAAGACTGTTGTTAGATTACATGAATCGTATAAAGCCTGTATTTTAATGGAAATTAGACCATTAATGCAACATGTTTTGGGGTGTTCATTAATCATATGTTTCCTGTTCAGAATACACTGTCACCTTTAACCTTTCATAATAGCATGTATTGTCTTGCATCTTTGTATATTTGTCGATTTAAAGAAAGGGATACGATATGTTTTAATCATTTCTCAGCCGCTTCTCGCTGGTTTTTAGGTCAGCCAGCTTTGGTGGCGTCTCCTGAAAGAACGGAAGATAAGATGACGCTAAAACTCAAATCCCTGTTTTTAACAGTCTTTTATTCCCCGATCACAAACTCAATTAAAAGAAGCAATACCACAGTGTAGAAATACTCTGCTACAAGGAAAAGTCCTACATTTTTTAATTGAAGTAAAAGCATAAAAATATACAAAAGTACTCGAAATTATTATCACTGATTAAAGTGCGTGTCACTTTCATTGTACAGCTAATCTGAATAACTTGATATGCTGCTGGGCAGCTTGATCTATGAAGATATATCATTTTGACTTTGTTTAATATTTTGTATTAATAATCTGAATCAAATGCAAAATAACGACAGTGGTAAATACATTCGTGAAATAAATGTTGGACTAAAAAGTAAAGTCAAATTGAAATACGAGTACAAGTACCTCAAAATCGTAGTACAGTACTTGAGTGAATGTACTTCGCTGCTCTCCTGCACTGCACTTCTATCAGATGTGACAACGTTTTCCTCACAACTTCATTCTAAGGTCTAGAAATGTGGCAGCATTATTCCAAGTTAACAACACTTCACTGTGATGAATCTACTGACCTTTGACCCCATCGGCCCCACAGGACCGACTGCACCCGGTTGTCCTCTGGTCCCCCTGTCCCCTCTGTCTCCCTGCCAAAGTAACGCAACACTGTCGCTCATATTCCTTGAAATAATCTGTTGAGATGATCATTCCACCGCTCATATGAGGAAGTCTGTTACCTTCCCGCCAGGTGAGCCTTTACCAGGAGCACCGTCAGGTCCTCTGGGCCCCGGTAACCCATCGTCACCCTGCCGTCATTTGAAAACAGTCAATGAAGCAGCAGACTGGTAAGAAATATTAATACATTTTATATTCATATATATCTGTAAAAAAAGGAGAAAACTAGGTTCAGGTTATGAAGTTACCTTTTGTCCCGAGGCCCCATCCTCTCCTGGCTCACCTGGTATACCTGTTAACCCCTCGGAGCCCGGGTCACCCTGAGAGAGGAAAGTTCATCAGAGAGTCAAGTAAACGACTGAACTGCAACGGAGCTAAAGTGTGTGTGACCTGCAATTTTAGACGTTTGCTCAGCTGAGGATCTCTACTCGCTGCTGCTTAGCTTAGCTTAGCATAAAGACTGGAAGTAGGGGGAAAAGCTAGCCAGGGTTTCTCAAATGTAAGAAACATCAATAAATACACCTCCCAGCAGCTTAGTATGTATGTGTTGCTAAGCTAACTAGCTTCACACTCAGCACACGGGCATGAAAGTGGTATCGATCTCCTCGTCTAACTCTCGACCAGAAAGTAAATCGGCGTATTTCGTTGAAAGGGAACTCTACTGCAGAGCGATGAGAGAGTGAAGTCGTGTTTGGAGGACTCACTTTAGGTCCTGGCTCTCCGACACCTGTCTCACCGGTCAGTCCGGGCTCACCTGTGAGGCCCTGGTTCCCCTGAAAACAACAATCACACAGTGAGCGAGATATTCAGTGGACTCTGTAGGACAGAGCGAATAAACAATTCACTCTCAGTGATCCACGGCTAAATGTGAAATAAACACATCTGAGATTATAAATCCAGCAAGAGCAGTCATGAGACCGATTCAGACTCCCGGGGATGTGATTGACAGGCCAGCTACGTATTTCTGTGATGAAATATGCAAAATAACTTAGAGGCAATCAGACGGAGAATCAGCCGACTGTCAATCATAATTATGATCTGAGTTGGTGTCTCTGAGGCAAACATCCTGTTAGTTATCTTCTTACCTTTGCTCCGGTTATTCCAGTACCTGGAGCTCCTCTGGGGCCTGCAGCACCGACTGGGCCTCGGTCCCCCTAAAGGTCAGAAAACGCACCAATCAGAATGAGCTGAGCAGCTTTGAGACGCTGGAAAACTTTCTGTGCGTTACTTCAGTGAAAGTACTTCAAGAACCCTGTAAAAATACTGCATTCAAAACATTACTTGAGTAAAAGTATGTACGAATTATCAGCAAAATGTACTTAAAGTATCAGAAGTTAAAGTATTGACAGTGTTTTACTGTTATTTATGAAGTTTCTGGATTAACACTACTGCTGCATTCATGTGTATGCTGCATTTCACTGCTGTAGTTTAAGGTTGTGCTCATTTAAACTCTTTTATATGCTGTTGGCAGTGGTGCAATGTAACTTATAACAAAACATCATATTTTATAAGCTTACACAATGTTTTATAGGCAAGTAACTCGTAACTAAAGCTGTCAAATAGAAAGTACGATTTGTTCCTGTGAAACGTAGAATTAGAAGATGGCATGAAAAGAAAAGACTGTACAAGCACATGTACAGTAAATGTACTGAGTAAGTTTCCAGTGAGTCAGCACCTGCATCAGTGATGAATGCAGCTTTTACCTGTTCCCCTTGAAGTCCTGAACCAGGAGCACCGACTGGACCAGGAGACCCAGGCGGCCCGTGACTTCCCTGAATAAAGAAATACGGCGATCACAGAAATCAAAGAGCCACCTCTGTATCCACCTCTGTATCAGAGCATGAGGCGTGGGCGAGTACGAGTAAAGGTTGCAGTATCAGCAGCCAGTTCCCTCAGCTTGAGGAAACATCTAAGATAACAAGGCTGAGCGGTACGACCGAGGAGTTCTATCACCCGATCATTTTTATGATCACCGATTGTGATTTTCAGAAAACACATGATTCAAATGAATACCTTTTCATACCTCCCACCCCTGTTAGAAATGTATCCCGGTACATTTTGAGTTTAACTTACCTGGTCACCTTTGACCCCAGCACCAGCAAGTCCTCGATGGCCTCTGGGACCGTCGTACCCTCGATCGCCCTGAAACAAAAGGTGCAAAGAGAGACGCACTCTGGACGTCATCACGCTCAAGCGTCACACATGTGCAGCATGTTTCACATGTGAAGGCCAGTGATGTACAGTCCTGAGTAAACACACAGTGATTTGTAGCAGTCAGTGAAACATTCTCTGCTTGTGATCACTCTGCTTTTTGCACCTGCAGTGAACGTCATCAGATAACTCTGCACCTTGGAGCTACACTTTTGTGTCGGCTCCATAAGGAAGCGGCTCCAGACTGCTCCTCTGTGTATTTCAACCCTTCTTCTTTCGGTGAATATTGATGTAATATTCATTTTAACAGGGACGAGCACGTAATGTGGACCGATGACACATAGCCTGAGCTCGGCTGCAGGGCCTTCATGCAAATACATACAACACACGTACACAGCAATACACACAATGATACGACAACAACACTGGAAAACAAGGATAATTGCAGGACCCATGCAAAGCCTTGTATGTTTATCACAATAAGTACTGACGATAACCTTTTACATGTGTTTAGAATCAGAATGAGATTATTTGCCACGGAGGTTTTCACATAAAAGGGATTTCCCTTCGGGTCGTGACGCATAACGGTCACAATAAACAAAGTATAACTTATTTTTGTTTGAGTTTTTTTCTTCAACTTGCAGCAACTAATAAGTATGACGAGTTCAAATCAATATATTCTTAATTAACTGTTGCACAGAATTGAGAGCCACCTCCTTCAGCCGACACGGGGTTCAACACGCGACCCACCTTCGGCCCTGGAAGCCCCTCTCCAGGTGGTCCGGGGACTCCTTGCACTCCTGGTGATCCTGGGGGACTCTGGATCAAAGGAAAGACTTGTAATGAAAGTCTGCACACGTGAAGACATGAAATAGTACAGAGGCAGCTATAAGACGACGTGGTTCTACATGAGACGGACTAAAGGTGCAACATTGCATGTTGTGTGCTGCAGGTGGCAGCAGTGCTGTGAAAACTCTTCAAAACTTCAATTCCCAGGAATCCTGGAATGGGTCGGGAGTAAAGTGAACATGCTCATGGAAAACATAAAAACAAAGGCCAACAGATGGAAAAGTCATCTTGCATATGGGATTCAGCTTTCTCTGGATTCCCACTCACCGCTCTGCAGGAAAAGGTTTCTGTTCTCATCTTTATCCCGATAAAGTATTGTACTTAAGTACAATTGTGAGGTACTTTACTTATAATGAGTAATTCTTAGTAATTCTATTTCCCGCTACTTTATAAATCTACTCCACTTGTACTTTTTCCACCACGATATATATTTAAAAACTACAGTTACTAGTTACTTTGCAGAATGATGATTTTACATCAAATGCATATTCTCACCGTATAAAGAACGATACGTTGCTCCAGGTGTAATAACTATATAGATATAATGTCATGCATATGAACTATCCAGCAGAGTATACTGTCGTGAATAACGAGCTCCACCTCAGCTGTGATACTAAAATCCTGCAAATGTGTCAATGCATCAATAATAACAATCCAATTATTAACACTCTCAGAGGGGATATTCTGCTCGACAAGTACTTTTACTTGTGATACTGTAAGTTACTTTAGCAGGTAATACTTCAGCTCTTTTACTTAACATTTTGAATGCAAGACTTTTACTTGTATTTGAGAGTATTTTCACAGATCTTTTTAAAGACATGAGTACTTCTTCCACCACTCAAGACCTCGATGCATTAATACAAGACAAGAGCATGTTTTCACACTCACTGGTTGTCCTGGTTCTCCGATACCAACAGGACCTGTGGGACCGGATCTTCCCTGGATGCCTTGTTCACCCTGTAAGCATCAAACAGCACCATTCAACCACTTTAACACCGTCCAGCATTTATTCTGTCTCTGGAAGGGGTTCGTTAGTTTCTCACTGTCAGAGAAAATAACTTGATTAAAGGGGCTATCTCATCAAACGATCTTCTTCCTAAACTGTTCTGTAACTGAGTGGGACAGGTGTGGTTATTCACAGCGTAATGATACTAACATGATACTATAACAGATTAAAAAAGATTAGGACCTGAATAACACATTTAAATACTAATTGGTTTTCAGCTGAAAGGTTTTACTCTTTAAGTAATTATACTTGTCTGTATTATTAAAGAATTATGATGTACATCACAAAACAGTACCGTGAGAATACATTTAGGCTCATTTTAGGAAGATTATATGACTGTTTTTTTAATGTTTTTTTTTTTGTTGGTATAAAAGAGTTACCTTGGCTCCTGGGAACCCGATACCAATGTCCCCCGGTGGTCCAGAAGCACCGTTGGGTCCTCTGTCCCCCTGCAGCAAGTAAACAAGTTCAGAGGTTTGTATGTCATGTGATGGCAGTTCAACACTGCAAAAAGATGTTCAATTAAATGAGAAACAGTGTCCATGTAGTCCCTCTGTATGCACGAACATGTAATGTGTTGTTGTTTAAAATGAATTAAAACAAGTCTTCATTCCTGCAGGTCGCTTGGATAATTCACTAATATCAGAGCAATCTTTTCTACGCAAAATAACCACCAAGTACAACCGAGTTTCATCCCTAATTAATGCCAATAACATATTTTTACAGAAGTCACTGCAACATTCTCTGCAATATTTCTTTCTTCTTAGTTGGATTTAAATGATCTGTGCTCTCCTCGTTCCTAAAATGCTTGAAAAATAGATTTAACAGATGCTGTGCAACTAATGAATGAAGTTTGTGTCATTTACAGTATTATCTTAGTGATATCTGGTAGAAAATACTGTTTAAAATATCACATATTATACAGTGAGGCCAAATGGCCTGTCGTCTTGTTTCAACCTTTTGTGGCATTTAGGAAATAAAGACCAGTCCTTTGTTCCTTCGGTAAAACTTGAAAAATATCTGGAATTCTTTCCTGGAAGTGCTATAAATCACGTTACATGTCATGTGTATAAAGACATCTTTGTTAAAAAGCTGTGGGGAAACTGTGGCATCAGCATCTTATTAACCCTGGGCAGCGGTTTTAAAGGTTGTTTTCATGTTGCCCCCACATGTTGTGTGGAGAAGTGTCTGCAGGGCGCTGCATGTCAATGCTTTTCCACTGTTCAGGGGGAAAATAGCCGCACATTTCGAATTGATCTTCGACAACTATATTCTCTTCAGTTGTGCAAATAATCATAACTTTACAGACAGACTGCTCTGCGTCTTTGGGATGCTGATGGATGGAATTTATCATCTCAAAAGATTGTGTTCATACTAAACAAACAAGGTACAAGGTGTTTTTATGTGTGTGTTTTTTTTACTTTGGACAGAGCCAGGCTAGCTGTTTCCCCCTACTTCCAGTCTTTATGCTAAGCTAAGCTAAATGAATTGCCTCCTGGCTCTATAGCTCCATACTCAACGCACAGACATGAGAGTGGTACCAGCGGCTTACTCTCTGGAAGAAGGCGAATAAATGTATTTCCCAAAATATCAGACTTTTCAAACTGTATTTATCTCATAACTTTGGCAGATGAGGAAACAAATACAGAACATTATTACAGGCAACCCTTTAGTAACGTCAATAGTTTTCTTTAAAAAGATCTCTGACAAAAACGAAGTTCTAATGTACTTTAGAAAAAGATGAAAAATGTAACTGGGGAACAACTGATGACTTTGAATTATGACGTTCTCCTCACAATCTGATTATTTCCCCACAAAACTCATTGTTTTTTGTTTCGCAGCGTACATTGCTGTCTGCCACAGTGTGATATCTTAGTGATACTGGGAGGTATTTAGAATCTTCGTACATTTTTTATTTCTTAAGATCCACGACTTTAATCCAGCCAATCAAACTGTTGCTGCTGGAAACTGTCGAACTAATTTAAATGGAGGTTTTGGGAGAACTTACTTTAGGTCCTGCTGGGCCCTCAGGTCCCATGTCTCCTGGAGGTCCTATTGCAGCCTGCAAAACAAATAAAAAGCATACACAATGCAACACTCAAGTTTGCTTTAATAATCAAACCCATAATTGTGCCGTACCTACTATTTGCAGCCCTGATTTCTCTAAATTCTGCGACCAAACTTTGATCATGTATGAGTCTAAAATGAAGCCCCCACGTTGTCTGACCAAGCTGCAGGTCAAAACCAACCCACCACCTCTGAAACCGCTCAAACCAACACTCGCGCCTTTCATGTCCTTCGATTGTCAGGCCAAGCTCACAAAACAACACGGTTATACTGACACTGTGCCAGGAGCACCAGGGGAGGAAGAGTGGTGCTGGGCGGCCCGGTCCACGCACTAATCCCACCACACAGTCTGTTCCTGCAGAAGAATAATATCCTGCAAGCCTGGATTCACTGCTTTGGACAGCCACATCAGTATCAGGATTACCCATAATCCAATATTCACATTCCATTAGTGCAGAGATGAAAAGGAGACAAATTCCACTTTCATTTTTCATATCGGAGAGAGAAGAGACTGTCTGATGTCTGCGTATCAGCATCAACAGCAGGCAGTAAACCGTATGTTCAGGAGCATGAAGGATGAAATCATGAAACGGCTGCTGAAGGGGAGACCCCGGGGTGAATAGGGTCAAATATTTAACGAATACATATCACCATGAAATCCCCACAGAGGTTCTCCTGCATTTGGACAATTTTTGTTTTTTGAAAATAGGCAAATGAGGCATTATCTTATTACACATGTGCTCATTCTTATTCATTTGGAGATTTGTGGCTCAGAGTCTGAGAACATGTTCACATGTACGACGTTATGTTCACTGTCTTTTCTCAGTTGCATAGCATGCTAACATGTGGTGATCAGCACCAAACAAACGGTGAAGCGGAGGTTGTTGAGTGTCAGTCGTTCTGCAGGTATGAACACTTTAAAATCTTGACCTGATGATGGCGCTACATGAAAAGTTAAACGTTTATGCAAGTTTTTAGAATTCATCATGAAAGTTGTTGAGACAACTCGCTCAAAACCTCAAATGTGAATCTCCTGGTGGCGAGAAGAGGGAAAGCATAGGGTTCATCCTCTGCAGACCATGAATGCTTGTAAACCTTCATTGATGAAGTGGCAATCTTGAAGACATATTTAATAAGCAGGTAGCTCTTTTTGTATATATTTTGGACTTACACCTTATTAATTTACATTAAATTAGTATTTTTTTCTACTTTGTATTGCCACTGCTACACAACAAGCTTCCCTTGGTATTAATAAAGTTCTTATTTTATCTCTAAATATGCTTTAACAGTAGACGCAGAAAGACAGGAAATGCTTCTTTCTAAATATATAGAATTAGCCTGTAAAACTATTTTTAGGGTTTAAAATGTTAAAACCAAGATGGATAATCGTTAACATTTATTGAATAGAAAAAAAGACATCTGGCTGCGCTGCACCTGTTCTCCTTTTGTTCCTCGCTGCCCTGGCGGTCCCTCGGGTCCCTGCAAAGTGATGCAAAAAAATCAGTACGAGAGACAAAGTATGAGGTGTTGATTGAAATAATGTAGTTAATAATGTTCATACGGTGTCACCCTTCTCCCCCGGAGTGCCGCAGTCTCCTCTCTCCCCCTAAAAGACCAAAGGTTAGACGCCATTAAACGGGAAGAGAATAAAACAACTCATGAGCATGCTGCTGAAGCTCAACCTCACCCACCTTGTATCCCTTATAGCCTGGACGACCCTGTAAAAGGCGAAACAGTTTTAACATCTGAATTTCATCCCAGAAGAACTTGGTAATTCAAGATTTTTGAATTTTTTTACCTCTGGACCATCACTTCCAGGTCGACCGTTCAAGCCCGACTCCCCCTTTAAAAAACAGAACAACTTAAAAGGAGCTGCATTACAATCAGACACTAGAATAGTTTGTGTCTTTGTGAGATGACTTACCCTCCCTCCCTTGAGACCAGGTGTCCCTCTGAAGCCTGCATCCCCTTTTCTACCCTGGGATTAGTAATAAAGTCTTAGTCTGATACTCAAAGATGAGACGCTGATACGTACGTTTGTGATGAAGGAATGCAGAACGAGTATCCTGTCATTTTGGTAAAGATTGTAGTTTTTGAACGGAACTCACTGGACTTCCTTGAGGGCCCCTCTCTCCTCTTTCACACAAACACACTTGAGCCTGTGGACACTAACACGGAGACAAACAAAGTCAATGCAACCATTCACACCAAATAAATATAGAAGGAAGAAATACTGGATTGCATTGAAAGACTTACCTCATCCAATGCGACTGCACCCTGGATGCAAAACACGGGACAAGACATGTCAATGACAGTTCCTTCAATCGCAGAAAATATCAATTTATTGGCCTTTAGTGAAGTCTTGGTGCGAGCTATAATTGTGAATGAATGATATCACACATGTCTGGAAAGCAGAACAAGCCATGCATCTCTCTCAGACAGACGTGCAGATATTTGACATTTCTCTGTGTGTGTTTTTGTGGAAAATGCAAAGCAGGCGGGAAAGCCCCGGTCATGCAGACACAAGCGCGTGACGGAGAAGTGAAGCCGCTGTGAGGACAGAACATGAACCTCTTCTGCGCGCTGCCGTCACTGCGACCGGCTGCTGGGTGTTTTTAACCATTCATTCTCTAGTCTATGTCCTGGGTTGGATCTATGATCTGCCACAGTGTCTTTCTTGCTACCACCACTAGGGGTCGCCAAAGTCAGAACTTTTAATTTCCTACACATACAGCAGGGGAATAAATAATTATGATTTACAGACGTTAGATCATCCAAAACTCTGCTGCTAGGATTTGAGTCTGACTTGGAAACGTGATCACATTTCAACAATCCTGGCTTCCTCACACTGGCTACCTGTTGCTTTTAAAGTTGCTTTTAAGATATTATGAATTACATACAAAGCCCTGAGAGGCCTCACATCAAGTTATCTATCAGATGTCTTATTGCAATATGTCCCGCACCCTGAGATCCTCGTTTGTGTTGTGTTCCGCGTTGCACCAAGGTCCAGATTCTCACATGAAGGCGATCGGGTCTTTGCAGTCAGGGCTGGAAACTCATCTTTTCAATCACTTTTAAAAACCTACTTTTCTAGAATTGCTTTTCTGTGATTTACTGTATGTTTTATGACATAAAAAAAAAAAGGTTTTGGGCGTTTATTTCTCTTAATTCTCTTTGTATTTAAAATATGTTCAGTTTTTATCATAGAGCACTTTGTAACAGTGTTTTGAAAGATGCTAAATAAAAAAAATGATTTAAATTTTTTTATCCACAAAACAAAATACACAAACCGATGTGTCTGTTGGAGTTATTCCAACACTTCTTGCTTTGGGATACCACGGAGGCATGCCACCCTGACACTCACCATCTCCTTGAGCATCTTCTCCTCCAGCTGAGGATCCAGAAGACTTTGGACAAACTGCTGAGCGGGTGTGCTGGCGATGGCGCGGAGCTTGGCGTTATTCTGACGCTGCTGACTGATGCCCGACAGACCAACGGTGAAGAACGTTATGCCGTGACCTTTGGCCTCCGCCGCAGCCGCGATCACATCGGGGCTGCGGGGATGGTCGACCCCGTCAGTCATCAGCACCACAACCCTGACGCTGTCCGCCGGCGTCTCCTGCACCAGCAGCTGCGAGGCGTTGGTGACGGCGTAGGTGGTGTAGGTGCCGTGGCCGATGTAGCTCATGGTGCTGACTCGACCGTGAAATGAATCCAGGTCTTTCCAGGCCGAGAACCGGTGCTCCACGGACACGGAGCTGCTGTACTGAAGGGCGGCCAGGCGCATCTTCAGCGTCCAGCCGGCTACCTGCAGCATAGAGAGGCGGGTGCTGAAGCTCAACACGAAGGCCTTCTGCTTCTCAAACAGGAGTATCTTTGCACTCTCGGAGCTGTCCAGGATGAAAGCCACCTCCAGTGAACATGTCAGACCTGTGGCAGAAGAGACAAGGAAACCTCGGGTGAATGCGGAGATTCACAACACTGAAGACAAGAGAGTCTGGAGAAGGTTGCAGCTCCACAGTCCTTTCAGTCGATATTTTTATCCGAAGTGCTTCGCAATGTGCAAGCTACCATTCAACCTGAGGTGCTGGCTGACCATCAGGGGCAATTTGGGTCTTTCCCAAGAAAGAGCTGGAGATTTAACCTCTATATCTGTGGACCCACAGCCCCCCACCGATGATCCCCCCGTGACCCGGAAGCTGTGGATTTGTGGGTTCAAACACTGGCTCAAAAAGCTGAAAAGCCCCTCAGTTTGTGTCTGTGTGCTGTGAAACTCTACAAATGTTGTACATTGTGACTGAAGCTGTGGCTGTTGTAAGTCCTACCGTGAGTCTGTTACACAGGATCCAGTGACACACCTTCACCACCAACATGTGGATACCTCATATAAAGAGATTACCGTTTCCTCCACCGTCATGCTGCCTGTAGTTGTTCCTGCGTCCTGTCCTCTGGCCCGGGGCCTCGTGTACGAGAGCCAGCAGCAGAAGGCAGACCCCCACTCCTCTCCTCAGGTTTCCCCTCAGCGACTTTTCCATCCTGGCAGAGAAAGCAGTTTGCGAGACAAAGCGATGAAGTGCATAAACTTACTGTATGTGCAAAGCACAACATATGCAGCCAGTATCATAGGATTCAAATGTTACTATCGTGCAAAGTGTCAGACAATAATAATATTACCATAACTTGTTCCAATCATACTGTTCCTGGTGCTGATAATGTGCTTTAACTATGACATTAATACAGATCCAATCCAATATTATGAGCCTGAACAAATTGCAAATGCTGCAACTTTTAAGTAATCTGCAAAGTAATTGAGTTCATGCAGAGTAAACCTCTAAATGTACATCTTTGAGAAACATGAACTCATGACTTGTCTAAGCTGTCGTACACACGCATTAAAGCTGTCATTTAAACTGTAACCATGACACAAGTAACCAAATTAAGGTTGCATCCTGTATTAGGCATGCAAAGAAAGAAGTTATTTTACCTAGAATCTCATTTAGCTGCAGTCGGTGCTTGTAGTCCAGTCGGCTGTGGCGCTTTGGAGCGACATTTCACCGCGTAATGAAGTCTTATCAACCGGGTTGAATCCAACTGAGGACCGTCAGATGAGCTGGTGCGCTGTGCGTGTAGCCGGGGGGCTCTGGGCCCGCTCCAACATTTCAGCGCTGGTTCACTTCAGAGCCGAATATTTTTTTCCTGACTCTGTGGCTGTTCACTGAACACAACAACTTTCTGCAGGAATATTAGAATAGCGTAGAAGACGGACGACAAATTAATTTATCACCCTAAAATGATATTAACATATAATTATCCAAATAGAGCTCCCGCAATAGTGCAGACACACTACTCGGTGAGAATATTAAAGGAGCATTGGGGTTTGTTTTCGTCCAGTGAGTTCTCATGGAAAGTCTACTGACATTTGGAGGGTTCATACAGTCTTTGCTTTGTATTTTGGGAAGTTGCACATGGAGATTTTTTGGATGCTCTGCGTAAAAGTCCCAAATGAGATTATTTTACTTTTCCACTTTCCGCCCACTAATGCGAAAACCAGATGTATGATTTCATGTACAGTGCAGAAATTACTTATAGGAGACTACTTGTAAAATGCGAGCACAACTCTGTGTACATTGATTACCTTCCGAGAAGAATATGTTCAATTAATCTGCTAAATCTTAATCGATTATCTAAAATATCTAGATGTAGTGGGTTTTGAATTTCTGTATCTGTATTTTCACATACTTTGGTTACGGCGCCCTCTGGTGGTGAACTGCACGCATAACCGCGCCTAACCGGAACCTTAGAGTATCTAACGTTCCCAACCTCACGGACATGTTTTGGTGTAACACACAACATTCAGGAGCTCGGAATGTTCCTGACCGACATGTGCACGCCAAACCGTAATTCACCCGCTCGTTTAAACTCTCTGCATGTTAGTAAGTAACACAGCATCAATAACTAATATTAGTTCATATTAAAAGCTCATATCGTGACGTCATAGATGATGTTTTCGACCGTTAGCTAAATCCGCGCTCGCTAAACGGTTTTATTATAGCTTGTCCTTCACTCGTTAGCATTAGCTTCGTTGAATTGGCGTGTCAACAAACTTTGGACTTTAGTTTTAACTTTGTCACGTAGTCGATTAACTGCATCGTTTACTTCACGTGGCTCTTTTATCTCAAAACAAATACGTTGCCGATTAGCTAGTTAGCATCAGGTTGCTAACTTTTTTGCTTTTAAATCATCTTTAGTTTTACATGAAACGTTTAGCTAGTCTTCACTTTAAGGTCGCGTCATCATGTTTATGGGATTTGTCATTCTTGTGTTTTGGTCAACCTTTTTGTTTTTTTTGCCAATATCACTCGTATTTGTTTATATGCTAATTTATTTGCCAATCTGTCCATATTCCAGGTTGGAGAAGGCAGATTTCGTTGAGATCCTTCTAGCTGCCTCTGAATCATGAGTGGCTCCAAGCCGGACATCCTGTGGTCCCCCCACCACCCGGACCGCTATGTGATCTGTGACTCTGAGCTGGGACTGTATCGCATTGGATCCGTGGGCAGCTCAGAAACCAAGGCTGGCACCCTGCCGCTCTCCGAAAAAACTGCTGCTAATCTACTAGCCATCAACTCTGACACCCCTTACATGAAATGTGTGGCCTGGTACCCAAAGCACGAGCCAGAGTGTTTGCTCGCGGTGGGCCAAGCTAATGGCAGAGTGGTGCTCACCAGCCTGGGTCAGAGCCACAACTCCACCTATAAAGAGCTGGTGGGGAAAGAGTTTGTGCCCAAGCACGCCCGGCAGTGCAACACTTTAGCCTGGAACCCGGTGGACAGCAACTTGCTGGCCGCCGGGTTGGACAAGCACAGAGCAGACTTCTCTGTCCTCATATGGGACATCAGCAGTAAGTTTTCCCCAGAGGCCAGTGTCGCCTCTGAGAAGATCCGCCTGTCATCTGTGGATTTGGACTCGAGCACAGTGGTGACCAAGCCGTTGTACGAGTTGGGCCAGAACGATGCTTGCCTGTCCCTCTGCTGGCTGCTCCGCGACCCAAAGCTGCTGTTGGCGGGCATGCACCGCAACCTCGCAATATTTGACCTGAGGAACACGAGCCAGAAAACGTTTGTCAACACTAAGGCCATCCAGGGGGTGACGGTCGACCCACACGTCCATGACCGTGTGGCCTCTTTCTATGAGGGTCAGGTGGCCATCTGGGACCTGAGGAAGTTTGAGAAGCCGGTGCTCACGCTCACCGAGCAGCCTAAGCCGCTCAGTAAGGTATGATGCCGTTTGAGATGAGCAAAATGTTCAAGCTCTGTCCAGTTTAAGTTTTTTTTTTTGTCGATTTCAAAAGCAGAAAGTTGCCGTTTAATAACACAATGATTTCCATCTTCATTTCAGGTGGCTTGGTGTCCAACTCGTAACGGCCTGCTGGCCACGCTGACACGCGACAGCAACATCATCCGCCTGTACGACATGCAGCACACCCCCACGCCCATCGGCGACGAGACGGAGCCCACCATCATTGAGCGGAGCGTGCAGCCCTGTGAGAGCCAGATCGGCAGCTTCGCTTGGCACCCGTCCTCTCAGAACCGCATGGTGGTGGTGTCGGCGGCCAACCGGGTCATGACCGACTTCACCGTGTTCGAACGCATCTCGCTCGCCTGGAGCTCCACCACCTCGCTCATGTGGGCGTGCGGCAGACACCTGTACGACTGCGCGGAGGACGGAGGTGAAGGGGTGCAGAGCGCCATTGAGAAAGACATCGCCACCAAGATGAGGCAGAGGGCTCAGTCCAGGTACGGCCACGATACCGCCCTGGTGTGGAGGAACCACCTGCTGGCGGGAGGGAACGATTCCCAGCTCAAGTGTCTGTGGTATGATCTGTTTTATATCCTTTTTGATGAAGAGGAGGAAACACACACAGCTCACTCTACGTTTAATCGTTGTGCTTCACTCATCCTTCTTTCCTGGAGTTTTATCGCTCCTTCTTCACAGCTAACTGGTCACATGTGCAGAGCAGTCTTTATGCCTTTGGTAGACATGTATAGTATCATTATCCTTAATCTCTAAATACATTTGTTCATGCAAGTCAATATTATTGAAGTCACTGTATAGAAGTTTCCTCTTGAGTACAAAATATTTTTATTTAGATGGTGTACAACTAGAAACTAAAAACGAGACAACCCCGATGACGATTGGTGGTGAAAACATCCTTTTTTGGATTTCTTGGATTCAGAATCAGAATCAGAACCGTTTATTGCCAAGCAAGTTTTCACCTGCAAGGAATTTGTCGTGGTGGAAGGTGCATAACATTCAACAACAAACAACAACATTTAACTATCAAAATAACATTTAACGATCAAATAACATTTAACTATCAAAAACAGTCAGCACAGTGCAGGAAATAGAAACATATTTGAAATGTACAATAAGATATGTAATATAGGATATGGAATAAAGTGCACACAAAAACAGATAACAGGACCAGCAGGACCTGCTGCTATTCAGCAGCAGTTTAGCTTTTATTCTACTTTGGTCCCGTTTGAATGTGAGTAACGTGATGAAGTTCTGTCGTACTCGTGGTTCTGAAGCACCCCTGATCTGTTGTGTGCTGTCACTGTGTTCCTCGAACTGCGAAACGAGTTACCTTTCCTATAAAAGCATCACATATGAAGCTGTGTGCAGAGGACACGGAGCTGAAGCTGCAGGGGAACAAACAGTCGGTGGTCTACTCCGGTATCAAGAACATTGTGAAGACCAGCTCAGGTAAGTCACCGATACCCTGATCGTCTGAACCACCTGAACATTAAACATGAGGAAATACTTTTTGTGAGGAAGAATCAGACCGTGGTTAGACAGTAACAGTATTGGTTTTTATTCGTTATCCTACATTGATACTAGATTGCATAATTGGGGAAATGGGCTCATTGAATACACTGTGTATGTCTGCCTGGTTCCCCCAGGCACAACAGAGAGCCGCAGGTGCTGGAGCGGTTCGGACCGGCAGACCGATGTTCCGCGGTACCACAGCGAGGAGCGCTGCCTCGCCCTGCGGCTCTGCGGCTGGATCAACCGAGGTCCCGACATCGACGTGGAGATATTCCTGCGGTCGCTGGAGCACGAGCGCGAGTGGGAGCGGGCGGCCGCCGTGGCTCTGTTCAACCTGGACATCCGCCGGGCCATCCAGATCCTCAACAAGGGAGCCACCGCTGAGAAGGGTGAGTGGGTGTATTTGCAGGTGTAGCCGAGTGTTGACTGGAAGGAAGAATGTTTCTGGCCAAACCAAAGCTGAGCGATTATTTTCACCAACGTTTAATCTGCAGGTTATTTTCTTGGTTAATCGGAAATAGTTTGGTCTATAAAACACCAGGAAACAGTGAAGAACACTCGTGTGTGTGTGTGTGTGTGTGTGTGTGTGCGTGTGTGTGCGCGTGTGTGTGCGCGTGCGTGCGCAGTTATTGCAAGTTTGTGCTTGTTTTAATGTGAGACCAAGAAAAGCAACACATTCGTACTTTGACAATCAGAACCAACAAACATTTATGCTTGAAAAACAACTTCAGCGACTCTTTGTCCATCAACATATTGATTCATTGAATTGTTTCAGATTTAATGTGTTTTACTTTTTTTTTTTGGCAAAATAAAATCATGTGGTGGTTCATAATAAAGCAGAAGCAGTGAAAACTCCAATTAGATAACTTTAAACCAGCGTTGTTCTCTCTTACTGAGATCTATTGATTTGCACTCTGCAGAGTGGTCTGCCTCTGCATCGTGTGCTCTGTAATGTCACGCTGCTTCAACAGGAAATGATGTAAGCGCTCTTTATAAAGCTATGTCGTGTCCGGTCTGGAGCGCGTTTAAAAACTGCTCATGAATGTGTTAAATATAATACTAGCCTCCCGGTGAACAGAGTTGACGTCTACGTGTGCTACGTTTCTTCTTTCCCTTCACAGTCGCTCAGCAAATGAAGTTAAGGTCTGAAGGAATTAAAAAAATGTAACAGCAGGAGATCCTTGTTTTCCACACAACACTCATCCTGCAGCGCTGTTCACACTGAGGATTAACACACACGGAGAGAGAAAGCCGTTGTTTGCGTATGTCGTGACTTAAAAAATTCCACCAATGTAGGTCAGATGTTTTCGGCTGAGGAGTGTTTTGTGAACATGACTGGAGGGTGAATCGTTCGATGAGGTGTGTCAGCAGAGACATCTGAACGGGCTTCTTCTCAAACGGCAGCTTTGACTTTAAGAACTGGTTCACATCTGCACACTTATAAACAAACATTTATCTAATAAGGTGATAACCTGCTGGCCCACTGGAAACGACCTTTCTTACTTTTACTCAACGTTTTTGCACAACATTTACAATTTTAGTGTTAAAGGAATAGTTCAACGTTTTGGGGAAAATTCACTTATTCACTTTCTTGCCCAGAGTTTACAGCGAGACACTTATCTTATCTTCAAGCTAAACCTGGTGAACCAGCTTTTAAAGGCTCCTCCTACCAGCACCTCTAAAGCTCATACATTATTGTGCTTTCGATATGCTTGTAAGTTGTTTTTTTTGGACAGAACCAGGCTAGCTGTTTCTCCCTTCGTCCTGTCTTTATGCTAAGCTAACTGGCTGCTGCCTGTAGCTTCTTATTTAGCGTGCAGACATGGGAGTGTTATCGACTTTCTAATCCAAATAAATCGTAGACCATGTTTCATGTTAAACAATGCACCGACGACATGTCTGCTTTCCCTCTGGGGAAAATAAGGGATGTACGTAAATATACGGCTTTAATTTAGCTTTTTTGTGAATGTCTATTTCATTTAGTTTTGAATTCTACTCTCTGATGAAAGACGCAGCATGAACAAAGAGTGATGAAGTTGTTTTCGATGTGAGCTGACCATACAACACACTTTCAAATGAATTCCTGATTCTCCGAACTTATCTTCATCGAGCCACAAGTCACCGTGAACAATTCGCTCAGTCGGAAGCTCCACCGCAGCGCTGCGCTCACAGTGAAGGCTTTGCACCAAGTGAATGAACCCGCGTGTCTGCCTCCTTATTCCCAGGTGACCTGAACCTGAACGTGGTTGCCATGGCGCTGTCAGGCTACACCGACGAGAAGTCCTCCCTGTGGAGGGAGATGTGCAGCTCTCTGAGGCTGCAGCTGAAGAACCCCTACCTCTGCGTCATGTTTGCCTTTCTCACCAGCGAGCCCGGAGCCTACGACGGCGTGCTGGTATTGAATCTCTCACGATCAAGGAACCGTCATAGCTCTGTTGGGAGTTTAGCAAATAGGAAAGTGTTTAAATTGGCACTCTTTTCTCTCTGAACAGTCGCTGTTTTGTTCCAACTTCATGAAAAGTCTTACATATTCTACAACAGCGTGCCGAATAGGTAGTTAATACCGCAGTGGGGTTTCATGGAAAAATAACAGGAAGAGATGTGTTTCAAGTCATAAAACACCTCACAGAAAATGTTCCCAGCACACTGAGTGTACGCTTGTGCTTTTTTCCTTCCCTCGGCAGATTTTGGCCACCTGCTGCCATCGCATTCATTTATCTCTTTAGACTTCCTGGTCAAAAGGGGATGCCTCCACAATCAGAACATTTCGTCAGTCGCTGTGACGCTCTCGGCTTTTAGAACTGATTGTGTGTCAAATAGTTTCCTGCAGAACTGCGTCTGAGATTTTAACGTTACAGGCAACGGTATTAGTATATGGAGACACATGCGATGTACTGGACGCAAGCTGCTCGATGTCAATTGAAGCATTTCTCCCGTTAAATCGTGACGCAGAAATCCGCATTTGAAATGACGAGAGAAGTTGAAAGATCTTTGTCTGTGTTTCAGTTTGAGAGCAGTGTTGCTGTGCGGGACCGCGTTGCCTTTGCCTGCATGTTTCTCAGCGACGCACAGGTAACGCAACACAAACAACACACGATAGTTACCCATATGTCGCATCCTTTAACCCCATTTCCTAATGAATTACTTTAAATAAGCATGATAATGTCACGTTCTTCTCTGATTTGTGATGTATTTGTAAATGTCTCGGGGGTATCCGGCTGCAGCTGCCTCGATACATCGACAAACTGACCAACGAGATGAAGGAGGCGGGCAACCTGGAGGGCATCCTGCTGACGGGTTTGACTAAAGATGGCGTGGACCTCATGGAGAGCTTCGTGGACCGCACCGGAGATGTCCAGACCGCCAGTTTCTGCATGCTGAAGGTACACAAACCCAGACTAAATGTATGCAAGTTGGTCTTTTTGTTTTTGTGTCCTCGCTTATAGCTCCTCTGGCTCCTCGAGATGCATTTTAGGAGATTAAAAGTGACGAGTCGGAGGATCGAGGAGACGAGGAGGCACAACATCTAGAAATGAAGCCGGCCACTGTTTATTGTTTGGGGTCAATCTGTCTCTGTGCTACACAACTGTATTACGTTTGGGTGTTTGAGTCATTTCCTGGCCTCAGATACGATGCTAAAATTGTTTTAAAAATACGTTTTACTCTTAAATGAATTAGACCTAAAAAAAAAAAACCTACAGTTTCCCTCCTTTTGACGAATGTTAGAAAAAATTGCCAACCCCTCGACCATGTGTCATGCAAACTGCAACCTTCAGGTTGAAAGTGCAGCATGTTACAGTAAGTGACCCCGAAATAAAAGGTTCAATGATTAACCTGAATGAACTAAACACAAAAGTGCAACGAAGGAAAACAAAAGAAACCGTCAGTCTGATCGCACCCTGAGAGAAATCACAAAGGCACACACGCTAAAACGTGCCTCTTCGTTCCTTAAAGGTCACGGCTGTTATTCTTAACTACAATAACAATGTGAAGCAAGCAAGAGCTGTTTTCTCTCCTGCACCTGTTCCTATAAAGAACAGTTCAGAGTTTAAAGCAGTGGAACAGGTCTGTAACATATTTGACATGCGGTAGAACCGCTCTGTTTGCGTTTATTTCTTTTTTTCCTGTCCTAACCTGCTTGTGAATCGAGTACTGCAGGGTACAAGTCATCCACCACCTGTGTTACCACCACAGGGAAGGGTGCAGGAGGAGGCAGGAAGGGTGAGACTTGTAGGAGCCTTTCTGTGACCTGACCTGACCTGACCTGCTTCCCAGTGCAATGAACTCAAGTGATGCTGTGAAATAACGCTAAGAAATGACGACATTCCACCAGGGCTCCCCGGGGGACGTGTTGAAGGACCCTCGAGTCCAATGCTGGATCGAAAGCTACCGCAACCTGTTGGATGCTTGGAGATTCTGGCACAAACGGGCCGAGTTTGACATCCACAGAGGCAAGATGGACCCGAGCTCCAAACCCCTGGCCCAGGTAACGCACATCTGGGGGGGGGACGTGTTCAGAATCATGTTCATCGTTTTAGGGACCAGTGCAGTGCCTGAGAGCAAGTTGTACCCAGCATGCAGTTCGGCAGTGTAATAGTTAATATTGTGGTGAGCGACGGAGAGCGTGCTTTACCCAGCATGCCGTTCTGTGCTGTAAGAGTCGATATTTTAGCGAGCGCTCCCTACCCAGCATGCCGTTCTGTGGTGTAAGAGTCATTTTAGCGAGCGCTCCCTACCCAGCATGCCGTTCGTTGGTGCAACAGTTAAAGAGGTCCCCCTTTCAATATTCACTGACAACAAATGACAGTTTTGATAATTGTATATATATTTATATTCATGGAAAATCTTAAACATTTGCTGGCTTCTCGAATTTGAGGATTTGCTGTTTTTGTGTGCTTTCGAGTGTTAGTCGAACAAAACAAGGAATTTTTAAGACGTCCTCTTTGGCTCTGGGAAATTATCGACAGAGTAAACAACCAAAAACAAGATAGAGATTAATTGTTGATGACTGATTGTAAACTGTAGCCATAAATACTTGTATTTGATCGTTATAGGTTCCTGGTTATGTGGTTAAAATAACCTGACTGTAATGTGAGAGGGCTCTGGCAAACTCATAGCGGTCCGTCTTGTTTGTTTGCAGCCGTTGATATCGTGACGCTTGAGCCGTTTATTGCAGCACAGGCAGTTTGTGCCAAGCTCGTAACACCCACAGCGCTGCTGCTCTCCAATTCTTGTCATGAAAACCTGTGTTCTCGTGAGCAGTCCTTGGTAGTTTTCTCTGTTCCAGATACTATACTGTACTTCAGATCCTTTTAAAAATGATTATGAGTACGCTGGTGCTGCAGGCAAACCTCGGCACCACCTGCACCGCTGACATTCCAATATTCCCAGTTGAGCACATTGGATTATTGCAGCGTTATCTCGCGCTTATCTCCTTCTCCCCTCGAAGTGAAAATCAGACAGCTGGCGGGCGCGTGCTTGTTGGTTTTACCTTCATGTTCGCCGGCCCCTTATCGACCGACCTTTGCGCTTGTTCTCGTGCGGCAGGTGTTCGTGAGCTGCAACTTCTGCGGCAAGTCCATCTCCTACAGCTGCTCGGCGATGCCCCACCAGGGCCGCGGCTTCAGCCAGTACGGCGTCAGCGGCTCGCCCACCAAGTCGAAAGCCACCAGCTGCCCCGGCTGCAGGAAACCACTGCCACGTTGTGCCCTCTGCCTCATGAACATGGGCACGCCTGTTTCTAATTGCCCAGGTAAGCTGGCCTGTGTGTGGAGTGTGTAGACCGATGCTCATGCCGGCATCTTGGAGCAGCGTTAAGTGTTTATAACCGAGCATTCGCAGGAGGAGATCGTGTGCACTTTGATCTGCATTTAGAGGCAGTTGCTCCCGGATGTTCAGTGAAAAATCCAGTTTCTTTTTATTGCCGCGACGTCGCTCACACCAACGTCGACATAGTCAAATTTTATTGATTGCTAATATTGACTTGTGGATAAATCCTTTCTGGCAGGAACAGGGAAGTCGGATGAGAAGGTGGACTTGACGAGGGAGAACAAACTCGCTCAGTTCAACAACTGGTTCACCTGGTGTCACAACTGTCGACACGGCGGCCACGCCGGCCACATGCTCAGCTGGTTCAGGTGGGACGCTCACTGGATGCTGCCACATGTGTGGATACGTGGTTCCTGCTGTGGTCCGTGTACCTTCTGTTCGTTGGAAGAAATCCAACATCAATCAGTACTAAATGGGACTGTCGTCAAAGATATCTCGAGCTAATAGCAAAAGGATCAGACGTGAGATGAGTTATTTAACCAGATGTGGACACGTCATCTCTCTCTCACTGCAGTAATCGTGGAAGGCAAAAGTCATTCTACTGATGTATAAAAAGTCACCGATACTCTGAGATACCTGTCACTTGAATATAAAGGTAGATGTAACATTGTTAAATCCATGTTGGGATCCTGTTAAAGATTCTCTTTGAGGAACCACGTAGCCTAAAGTTATCTACCACAGACAAAAAGCACCGTAGAAATAAATAACATAAAAACATGACTAGCTTTACCCTCTTTGAGTGTAAAGCTAGTCATGTTTTCCTTAAACAGTAGCCTGTAGTTATCGATCACTGACAAAAGCAAAGTAGAGTAGAAATCATTTTCCGGTGGCAAAACCCTTTTTGCTTCATTTTATTTCCAGTTGACTAAAGTGTAAAGAAAATACAGAGATTCAAGCCATATTCCTTCAAACTGTTTTTTGCATCAGGAAAAAACTCTTTTATTTCAATGAACAGATGGTACACTGACCTGCAACGGCCCTTCTGTCTTCTTTCAGCCACGATGTACAAACTTCTGTATTGTCTCCTGTTAATTCCTCTACCGTTCATGTGTCCATTGCAGAGACCACACAGAGTGCCCAGTGTCTGCTTGCACGTGTAAATGCATGCAGCTGGACACCACGGGGAACCTGGTGCCTTCAGACAGCAGCTAAACAGGAGACGCTTGTCGGGAAAGTGAAGCCAAACGACCAGCCAGAAGCCGACCGGTGCGGGTTCACTGCTGCACCCGCCCCACGACGACAACGACCACAACGACAGGGCGATGGACGAAGGGCGCCGGCAGTGTTCCTCTGAAGTGGCTGCTTGAATAGAGCGACATACTGTTGAAGTTATAGTCCAGTGAACGTAATGTTATAACGGAGACGGTGTGTGTTCCTGACTTTACTAACTGAATCAATGACGGAAAAGGGAGCCAATGCAAACGTGCTGCTCTGCTAATGTAAATCCCACTCAGGAGAAATACAAGCGCTTTAATCAGCCTCTTACAATCTAACCTGAATCAGGCTTCTAGTTGTATTGTGACCTGTTAACAAAGAACAAATCAGATGTCCTCTCACGCGTCAGGTTGTAAAGATGCGATCACAGGTGCCAATATGTGTGCGAGCTGTATAATTTCCGGGCTTGTGTTTTAACACGCTATTTAACGTCCTGTGTTTGTCTTACGAAAGGATCTTCACATACCTCATGAAAGCATTTTTTTTGGGGGGGGGGGTGGTACCCCGGGTGATGGGAGCGGAGTCTAGCACAATACCGACACTCTTGCTCTCTTCGTGTTCCTCTGTGCCACTCTTCATCTTGGCATTGTGCGCGATGGGCTTCCAGTGTTAGAGGGGTGGATGAGGAATTGGACATGGTGGGGGGGGGGGTGGTGGTGAGGAGGAGGGTGGGAGGGTTGCGTCTGTATTCACCGGCCCACTCCAGGCCTGTGGTCCATGAAAGAAGCTCGCCAGAAAACAGCAGCTGCTCGGCACTCTGACAAGACCCTCCAGATTGTTCCCCTCATAAAGAACCTCAGCTGCCGGAACACTATTGACTCAAAGAGAGGGCGAGAGAACAGACCTGCACACACACACACACACACACACACACCCCTCTCTCTACACCCTCCGACATACACAGACTTGCCCTCTCTTTTTCTTTCTCCCTTTCTGTGGTGCCCAAATTGCAACCCTAAAAACTGCATACCACACATCAATCCAAGGATGGGCGCCGTCTGTGGGTGGGGGGTGGGGGGTGGGGGCGGCCGTGTGTAACCACATTGTAAATGGGTTTTTCGCTCTTTCTCTGCCACCCTCCCCGCTCTGTCACTAACCTAGGGAGGCATTGAAAGTGAGGCGGCCTGCACCAGAGCTGGCTAAATCACTTAGTCATGGAGGAGGGAGGAGAGAGGGAGGAGGAGGAGGGTTGGGGGGGGGGGGGGCACAGGAGCTACTGTATGCTGCTTTCACCAGGATCTCTTCCCGGTGTGGGAGGTGTCTTACAGGCCTGCTTGACCTTTTGTGAACTATTTTGGAGTGGAGCTGACAAATTGGCGAGCCGTGTAGCGTCCCGAAAAATACAGGGTTGCTGGAATTTCAATCTTCAGTGTTTCTTGTGTTTGCCTTTTTAAATAAATTCCGAGTGACAAATTGGAGCTCTGCTGAATGGGGGGTGTTTTCCATAAGTTGACATGGTTTATTTTTACATTATGTTTCATAGACACAGATGGCGTGGGTTTTTCTAGCCTGTACCGTCTTCAGCTTTTGCCTGAAAGCATTGAGTCACGCATTATTCTCCCATGGGAACTCCCACAGAATCACAGACCGTCAGTGCAGGCTGAAAGATGGATATGGTATGTATTATAATTGTAGTCTTTTAGTAGTGCGCAGTGGAAAAAGAAGGAAACAGAATCTACATTTCAACGCAAACGCCATCTGCTGAGGAAGGTCTTGTAATAATGATTGACAGCTCCTTAACAGCGACTAATGGTCTCCCTCAACTAACATTTATTCCATCATACTTTATACATGCAGGCAGCAATCATGTGCAATAGTTTGGTTTATACCGTTTATAAGTATGTTTTTACATCTTAATTTTCGCTCAAGAAATTTTACCCACACTAATAAGACGTATCTCACCCGATTGGATGAAAGTACGAGCCATAGAAGAACCTCCGCCAATCAGCGACATTACTGTACAACGCCAGTATCCAATCAGAAGCTCAGAAGTGAGAAGCGTAGCTCCGCCCACAGGCACCAGCCAGCAGTCTGGCCGAACCAACTGTCATTTAGACTGAGTGGACATGATGGGGAGGACACTACGAGAGCAGGAAAACACGCATTAAACGTCTCAAGAAGTATTAAAAACAACTTTTAAAGTTACTTGTGTGATGGTGTAAGCTTACATCGACATGTGTTAAGTATATTACAGGTAAGTTATCACCAACATAACGCGTGTTTTTGTCCTTTTGAGCGCGTGAGTTGAGATTTTACAAAAAAGGAAGCTAACGTTTGTTGTTGTTGCTAACAAGCTAACGTTTATCTCACCACCTCCTCCAGAGAAGCAGCAACGTATTTCTTTATTGCAACCGGAGGGTTTTCGGAGGATGTCAGCGCCCAGCAACTCGCTCCAGCAGCCGAGGGTGAGACGCAGCAACGCGGGCTCCCCCGGCTCCTTCAACAACAACAGCAGCAGCTGTCGTTTGCACCCCATCCGAGCCACCGTGCCCTACCAGCTCCTGCGTGGCGGGGGTCCGGGCAGCCCGACACGTGCGCAGACCCTCTACGGTGGAGCCACCACGACGACGACCAGCAGCCGAGGATCAACGAGCCCCCCGTCCAGTCCGTCACTCAGTTCAGGAAGTGCAACAAATGCTAAGCAAAGACTGTCTCCGGAAAATAAGGACTTCTCCTGTCCCCCAGACTCTCCAGTTTCCAGAGGTACGAAACTCTTTTCTTCACCTGTTTGGCCTTAAGAGATAAGATAATCCTTTATTATTAGAAATGTACAGGATTACAGCAGGATAGTGCAAACATTATAACATGGTATTAAAACAGTAAAGACTATTTGAAAAGTAAAAAATCCACAATATTATATTCACGGACAGAATAATTGTAGTGTTGCGCAGTACATAGGCCAAGGCATGCCATGTCACCATGTGCTCACTGATAATTCGTCTTGGTAACTTTTTTGTTTGTTCCGCTAGTATATATTACATTTTAATGTTATTTGTACACAACATGGCTCAAATTGTGTCACCTTTTTAAGTCTGGCGCAATGTTGGCACTTGATTTGCAGAAGGTTGATGCATTAACTATTTAGCCTGCCGTCCACTTGCACAATTAGGTCCTCATAAAGAGAATGGAGCGCACTATTGGCTCTCTTATTTCCTATGGACTTTTGACGAGGGGGGGAGGAGAATTGGCAGAAAGACATGCTTTCAGTTGTAAAAATTGGCCACTTCAGTCCCGATAGACGGTGCTGACTGAATAGTAAGGTGTTTCTTATTCTGACCTCGCTCCATACATGCAGCATGGAGTCCTCATGGAACACACTCGGAACATATGCTGAGCTTCACCACGTTGCCTTGCACATGGATAACAGAAGCTAGTGCTATGCTGTTTCCTGTCATGCTCAGCTGCTCCTTGGAAGTGATAAGAAGAGAATCTGAAGGAGGACATGAGAGTCCAGGCAGCTCTAAATCTTCATTTCCCAGCGTGTCACTGAATCTCATTTATGTGACAGCCTTTCCTGCCAAGTATCGACACTGTGGCTGCTTTTCAAGACCAGTAGAAGTATCCTATTGTGTGCCAGAACAGCATTTCTTTTTTTTTTTTTTCCCTGAAAGCATACAGTTTTTATATCAAATGCATACAGAAAACTCTCACAATATCTCAGCACAACATAATATGAAAGTGTCTGACTACAGTGTGCTTTTCCAGTATGTGGAGACTCCTTCTGTTAACCTGAGTGGGTGTTTCTGACTGCATCAGTTCCCATGAAAAGCACCAAGTATTCTCTGCACTTAACGAGATTAGGTCACATCTCACAACACTACAGCTGGATCAATGCTACCTTCATTAGTCTCCTTTAATAGCATCTCCCTCTTATACTTTTTAACTAAAATGGCAGCCCTTTTTTTTCCCGTGCAGGATTTTAGTTATTGTGGACTTGTGAGTGGACTTTTATGTTTGATGTGCTTCACATTCCTCAATTCATTGAATGGGATGACCTCCAACCTTGACCAGTGTACCATGCGAGGCAGGAAACGGTCTCTTCCATAACAGACTTGCCCGGCATGACGAATTTCTCCCGTGTTTGGCGAACGTTTGGTGTTGATTTCCCACCTCGGTGGCATGCCACACATTCCTCTGTCAGAGACAACCTCTAACCCAGGCCGGTGATGATGATGATGATGATGGAGACTCCACCCTCCTTTGTCACCTCACACTCCAGACACGCAGTCATCAGATGATGACTAGGCTCATATCAGTGCTGGCGACTGGAAGTCGAAGATGCAAACCTGATGTAGTGTTCTTTCATCACCCAACTTGATCATGATTGAAGCAGGAGGCTTTGCACTTTGTAATTTATCATTCACCGCAGTACTTTGAACCCACTCGCAGACATAATGCTTGCCATTTGGTAGGGGAGTCAGTCTAAAATGCTTCGCAGTACCATCAGCGTGAGTGCCAGACACGCTGGTAATGGACTGCACCGGTGTTTAGATCATAGCATGATGAAGAGAATTATACTCCACATCATGACCTTTTTAGGTTCACCAGCATGACATTCACTTAACACACTGTCCCAACAATGATAGTCCTGCTCTCTGTCGAAATGCCAGCTGTGCTGAAACAGCCCTGCTTCATTGTCACCCGTTCAAACTGCAGAGTAGGAGCGACTGTGAACACGAGATGTTGTCTGAATCAGTCATCTCTAGAACTGTGCCGTGGTTTCTGTAGTTGTATCTGCCTGCACTTAACTGTCTGTGTAGCATCTGGTTGAACCTTGACGTGGATGTCAAGTTGGCTTCTTCTTAGTTATGAATGTTTGAATCGTGAGCACTGCTGGCAGACCCTCCTCGTTCATTGAGATACTCTGAAACTAGTCCAGGCTAGCTTATTGTGGGAGGTACTCATAATATCCAAGAATCCATTTCCTGACCAGCTGAGGGACAGATGCTGAAACTCATAACTTTAACATATCATGGCCAAGATTAACACCATCATTCATATTGTATGAAAGATGGTCGCTGTTCTCGTTAATGCTTGCAATTAACACACTTTAACTTGAGAAACTTGTGTAGAACAATACTGAAACAGGAACTGCCTGGTGGCCTGGTGGTTAAAGGGGTTCCTCCATGATGGTGTGTAGTGTTTGCACAGTGTTGATGGTTGGCAATTTCAAGTTTCATTATTCACTGTGTGTAGGTCATTCAAGCAATTGCAATAAAGTTGAATTGAATAAAAAATGCCCAAGCTTTAGCACAGACTAAAATTCTATTATCACCTAGTTGAGAAATTCCTAGAAACCCAATGGGAATCTGTTCTGTAATCACACGATTAAGCTAATTGGTTTGTGATTTTCCTTTCGACCAGCTTCGTGCAGCCTTGTGAAAACCTGCAGGAAACAGTTCTGCTCTGGTTTACTGATCCGAACCACGTGTTTGTTTTCACATTTGCTCTGCAGTTAATGAACCACCCATTTATCCCCTGGAAATGCCGGAACTTTTTCAAGGAACCTGAAAATATTCCTTTTTTAAATCGCATACGCTATTCACTCAGCCCTGAAATCAGCAGATGGACTGCTTTGATGTCTTTGCTTCTTTCACATGTTTTTTTTTTTCTCATCAGGAGATTATTCTAGTCTGGCAAGTGGGTAGACGATGGAAAATAACCACAATCCCGGTTCTGAGAGCACCGGCTTGGCCTGTATCAATATTGATGGAAATTTAGCCTGCTTCCTTTGTCTACAATGCTTCAGGGAATTCTACTGTAGCCCAGTAAGCTTACTTAGGCAATACCTTTGGGTGGGTTGGCCTGTGTATTCTATGAACAAAGAACAGCAATGAACGGCTATGTAGTTCTGCGACGAGAGGGGTGCCTCATGTCGATAGCTTAGTCTGTGTGAGTGTTGCTTTGTGAGTTCAGGTTGGAGAAGGCCTCTGCATAAACCAACTCGGACAAGGAGGAGAGTAAATGTTTCCTGATCGGCACGCTATTCCTTTATTCTGTCTCCTCCATACGGAATGAAGGAGCTTTCATTTGCTTTTGGTAATCACACGGAGCACAATCTAGGCTAATACATTTAATCCAACACTTACCACATTCTCATGCTATTATCAAGCTAATATCTTTGTGTTTGCATGTTTTGTTTTCCTCGTCTTTTTTTTTTTCTTTTACTGCGTGTCACTGCAGGAATGCTGAGTGGATGCAGGCAGCATTGATGTGCATTGTGGTGTGGCTGTTTATGAGTTCTTATGTGGGTGGTGTGTGCTTGACTGTTCTGGCTCACAGCAGACTGCTCTCATAACATGAAATACTCCTGCTCAGCCGTTTACATTTGCTTCAGGACTCAGTTCTCAAGCCTGTTTGTTTGCCCTGCACTAATACTTACGAGATGAGGGAAAAACTGTCCACACTATGAGGACAAGAGGCTGCGAGGCAAGGTCTCGCCTCAATGAAACCCTGTTAATTTCAGTAGTTAACAGGTGAAGGTTGATTATAATGTATTGCTCTTAAAAGTTATTGTATATTTATTTTCAGGGAGTCTAGTAACAATTCATTCTGTGATTTAAATACATTTATATTCGTGTAAGGTGAAGATCTACCCACAATCCCTTCAGTGGAATTTATTACACATAAACGCAATCGGTTAAGTTGGTATGAATTTAAAGACTCTTCTGAGAGTTTGGATATATTGCTGGCTTGGTGCTGACGTCTACATGTGTGTGTGTGTGTGTGTATGTGTGTGTGTGTGCACCTGCTTCATCCCATCTCTTTGTTCTGTCCCACAGCAGAAAGGTCCAAGTTACAGGTCCGGAGCTCCAGTGCCATCCGGCGGACATCGTCCCTGGACGCCATCACAGGACCGTACCTCACCGGCCAGTGGCCTCGGGACTCCCACGGACCCTACCCTTCCTGTATGAAAGACAAAGCCACACAGGTACGTACCATTCTGAAACAATACCACCGCCTGAGTAGGGGTGGGGCAGGTGAAGAAGACAAATTTTCAAGCCGTGGCCAAATATTTAGTTTTGGTAATCTGGTGGCTGGTGGTCTGGTGCCAATAAGGCCTGATAGACTTTTGCTGTACATAATTCCCTAACAATCATACATTTAATACATTATAACTCTTCACAAGACCTGTGCATGGATTTCATATTGAGCCTCGGCGCAGTGTTCCTGGACAGCAGCCCACACATCATCACCCACTAATCTGGCCATGTGACTGATGGCTAAATGCAGTTTTTCCTCGAAGAGCTCCATTTTTTTGTGGGGGGGGGGGGTCGTTAGTTTGGGGTGGGTTTGTGTTATAAAAGAATATTGACTATGCGTGATCATGACATGGGCTGCTCCCTCTTTGCTGACAGAGGCCTTTCATCTGTCTGAATGAAGACCGCCAAGCCTAATTTACATGAGTTTCATACCTTTAACCCTTCATTTGTCTCGCATGTCTTTGTGTGTAGGCTGAGGAAGTGGTGGGAGGGCCTACAAGGTCTCTTGAAGTGGCTTTAGACAGAGTAAATACCTCTTATTACAGGGTTCCGCTGCAGCCATGGAAGGACTGGACAAGTAGGGAAAATCAATTTGATAATTATCAGGTCTCGGAAAAATGTCTGGGCACATATACACGGTGATCTTGTAGACTTACGTTTTGTTTTTTGCACATTGTGATGTTTGCCTGTGCTACATAGTGACATGGACCATATTTCCCAGCTATTATCAGCAGAGATCTGATTTGAAGGCTTATTAAAATGAAAATCCAGTTCAAGAGATTGATGTCCTTCAAAAATGTGGAAGTTTGAGATGGGAAAACAGTTGGTCTCTGTCGTAATGATGTGGGAGAGAGTGTGACACACTAGAAAATCCTTGAACGATTAAATGCACAAACTCCCCCAAGGATAGCGAGAGACCACTTCCTGTTGAAAAAGCGCCGCCTGGGCCCGGCTCTTTCTAGAAGACAACAACGGCAGAGAGCAGCAGACAAAAGGTCCCTGGCCTCTTTTGTCGTGCAGCACACAAGTTGAAGACCGCCTCTCCTTTGAGCTGTTCTGTAGCCTTGCATGGAGGTGAAGCGGTTTGCACCTGTCCCCCAGGCTGCGGCTGAGTCGAGGAGAAATCCCACTGCTTGCCACCTGGCCCTCGTGGCTGCACGGCCCGCCTGCCTTTTGTGTGGGAGTCGAGGAGCAGAGGGCCCATACATATGCTAATCACTGTTCCGGGATAGGTCTGTGAGTCCTAGGCCCTGTGGTTACAGAACACAGAGCATGTCTGTATGGAGATTAGGGCCCTCGCACACCAAGCAGACATTAAAGAACTAGAACCGACAAAGGCGGACTGATCAAACGGTGTGTGCCGCTTCACGTCTTCTGTTAAAAGTTGCACTTGTGTACACCACAAAGACTGCAGCCGATGGCCCGCTGACCACTGACCTGCGTGTACGTTCTGCGCCCTGAGCGAGAGGAAATAACAAATCGGCGGTTTAAACCTGCGTTTGTAATCTGAAAAACATAACGTAGAGGCTAACAAACTAGCCTGCTGTTTGTCACACTACTGTGAATCTGCTGAAACTGTCTTACTAAAGATACACGCTCGCAGCGAAAGCTTGTTAGAGACTAGACACACACAGCGATCCAACGTTACAGATCAAACAAAGCGCTCTACAGTTACTGAGCGCCATCGACTAATATCTCTTGTTGTAAAATGTCCGGTGTAATTGGTAACATCGGTATTGGCCTTGGAGACATTTGTCCATTTTCTGTAATTCTAAGTGAGCTTAAGGCGTGTAGAGATAACTGATACACAAAGCCATCTCTCCAAATCATAACTCCTCCTCTCTGAACCCCATCAGATGATAGCAGTGGCCCTCTGCTCGCGTGTCTCGACATGCAATCCAAACAAAGCAGCACAAGTTCCACTCAAATCCTATTGAAGCACAGTCATTATTTCCTGCTTTGGAACAGAGCTGGATTCTTGAGGATGTTGCCTGCATGTAACCCTTTGGGTGGGAATCATAATGGGAAGCACGCTGCAGGCTGTGGTAACAGAGTTGTATCTGCACAGCAGCACATTATCAGGCAAAAGCCTGGTACACAAGTCTACAAAGCACTCGACTCAGGCAGGAAGCTCGAGAGCTAGCGTGATGAAAGGGCCTCTGAGGTAAATAAAGGTGGGTGTTCTTGTTCACGGACTGTTTGTGACAATCAAGAAAGATAGCCTGCAGTATTTCTAACTGTCTTACTATGTATACCTGGGGGAAAAGTGAGATATCCACCATAGAAAAGTGACCTACCATGACCTGTTAACGTCTCTAGAGTTATCAGCTTTCTCAGGATTTGATTGCCGTCAGAGTGACAATGAAGCCCTTCCACGATCCCCTCCATTTTCCTTGTGATTATAAAATGTATTGTGCTTTTCGGTTTAGCCAGTTTAAAACCTACACGTATCACTCACTGCCAAATGAGTGACACGTAGCGAGCTGCAGTCCCTATTTGACGTCAGAACATCTGTGAGAACTTAGTTTTTTTTCCTCAACGGTTAAATCCACAACTCCATAACGCCTCTCTGCCCTTTTACAGCGATCTGCGTTCTGTATGAGCAGATTAAGCTGCAGCATCAAGTCCCTCAATGTCTGGCAGAGGCATCAAACGGCTCAAGCCATTCCGTAGGCCATGCACAAAATGTTAATGCTAAAGGCTAGCCACACATCTGCCATCCAGCGTGGCCGAGCACAGTGCTCCCTTTTCATGTGAGCACAAGCACCCATTTAATCCGCGTCCTTTTCCGGGGAAACCAGCGCCAGCAATCCAGCGCAAACGGCTTCCCGGGTGTTCCTCATTATTCACGGGGTGATATTCCATATCACAGGGCAAGTCTTGTGCGTTAGCTGCAGAGACATAGAGGGTTTTTACTGTTTGTGTGGGGTCAGTCACAAGGCAGTGTGAAGACACTGACATTTAAGATGTTTCGTACGACTGTGATGCCCATAAAACGTCAGATGTTTGAGGAGCAGAGGCACTGTTGACATGCATAATCAGGGGGAAGTATGTGGCTTCAGACGGCCCTATGAAACATCCTCTGTCTGTTTCTGTTTTTGCATATATTTCAATAAGTTAACCGTTTATGCAGTAGATGTAGTAAAAGACATCTTCAGTGAGACAGAACTGCCTCTATGCTCTCTGGTCGGGAATGTTTTGTATATCAGATGTTTTCTTATGTCGTACTAACGACACTAAAGGTCCCTGTTGACCTGGTATAAGCCTAGCGTTGTACTTTGTAGACTAACTAAAGGTAAAAGGGTGGGAAACGAGCACCAGCTGCTAGTGAAGCCCTTGGTTATGTCTGCTGAGTGACTGACGAGGCAGATCATCAGATATTCATTTGTAGCCCTGTAACTGTTTTCTCAAACTATGATTTTTGGAATGTACTTGTGTGTTTGGCTTGTAGACCAACAGTTTCCTGCCGCAGTATTTATGTTAACCTGGCTTACTAATGGCAGCAATCAAACATGCTATGACTTTTGTTTTTCCTGTTGAAAGTAGTGCTTTTCCTCAGGGATGGTATCTCGTGACTGTTTTCCTGTTTTTCATGGATTCCAGATTTTCAGCTTTACTTCTGAGCCACACGGCACTCATCACAGCTTTCACCCACCTCTTTCTCAGCTGGTTATCCAAACATTTAACTTTCAACATATTGAGTTGATGCTCACATTTTGACAGACTTCACAATGAGTTTGCTCGTCCGCTATTCACTTAAGAGGTCTTTTAGTTTCTCCTGCACAAGTTTTTATTTACTTTAAATTCATGTTGATCTGGAGTATATGTATTTAGAAATGTGTGTACATGTATCATTTATAATATTTCTTCGTGAAAACAAATGAAAAATAAATGAGGGCATTTCATAAGACTCGTGATGATTCAACAAGGGCTCCATCTGTGACCGTTCAGTTATCTGATCTCTGTAAAAATTAGGCCAACCCGCCACGTAAACAAATGTCAGATACTGCAGGTATCCTCCACTTTGAGGGTTATGTAATGTGTTCTATTCAGATATCTTTGCACACAATGGAAACCTGTGTTCATGCTGATGAGCAGGAGTACATCATACTTATCTTTGTGTGCCGATTCAACCCACGACATGCTATTTAGTAGCCACAGTGTCACACAGTACATGTGGAGCGTGTGTCAATACAGCATGACTTGTGTTAGAGGAAATTATGTAGAGTTGTGTACCATGTGGTCATGTGTCTGCATGTATTAATGCGTTTCAGACTCCAGGTCTCTGGATTGATGAGGGAGCAGAACTGGGAAGCCCTCACCAGCGGTCGGCCTCCTGGGGCAGCGCAGACAACCTCAAAGAGGTAGATTCACCTGTCTGAACCTCGCTTCACACAAGTCACCGCTGCTCATGACTGCAAACCACACAGATGGTGGATCAACGGAGTGAAGTGGTGTTCAGCCTCCTGTCTGGCTCTAAGCTAGGCCTGGACTGGTTTACAACCATACAGCCAGTTCAAAGAACATGTTTTTGTGATTCATTTAATTTGTTCAAAATGTGTTTTATTTGTCAGGGTCTGAGGTCAGCCTAAATATTATGCTCCTAAGGTCGGTTTCCACTCCTCTCTATCTGCTGCGCTTGGTGGCCAACCAGCCGACCACATGGAGCTATTAGTTCTCCAGACCTCAGTCTAAATTTAACCTCCTTCTCCCCTCGCTTTCCCACTCAACTGCACCCTCGCATTTCATTATGGCCTGTTTGTGAGAGACTGTGCAGGAGCGCCTCTCAAGGCTGATGCAGCCATATTGTTCCCTCTTTAGCACGGAGTTCTTCAGGGTAACTTGTGTTACTTGAAAGCCTCACACATGCTCCTGCAACACGAGAGACATTCATGTTTCCAGTACAAGATATAAATGGCACCCAGATGTCATGATTTTATTTTTCTGGTCAATACTAAAAAAAAAAAAAACTCAACTTTTAAAAAAATATATATTTATCTCACAAGTACACTTTAGAGAATCTAATTCAACCAGACGTAAAGCAGACCAGTATGCAGAACTACATTCTATTTTATGACCAATTATGTTTTTGTAAGTTCAACTTCATAAAACACGGATCAATACAGCGATATGTTTTAAATGGAACAGACTTAGCCTTCACTTTGTTGACAAAGGGACAGATCAAAGATAAAATTTGACACACATTACTGTTGAATTGTTAAGACACGAAATGTTCCAGCTTTTATTGTGAATCTGTTTGGACGTGGTGTGTGAGGAGATGGGAAGAGACACATATTTTCTGGTTATGGACTCGCAGCGGTGTGATCGCATGACATGTGATCGTAAGAGTCGGATTTCAGAAAACGCATCGGCGTGAATGTAGTCTAACGCTAAAACTCGGCCCACTAGAATCATTAAGCGTTGAACTTTCTGCAGACAGCCCCAGGGCTTTGGCCTGCACAATCAATAGCACAGCCAGGAAAAGCTCTTCCTCATCCTCTGCGATTACATCGGGATTGCCTGGACTTGTCATTATCGACTGCTGCGGTCACCCCATGAATGTAGTGAACCGTCTTCCAGCTCTCTAACCTCTGTGATTACATGTGTGGGAGGACATCTATGAAAAAAGCACGTCTCTTTGTTGACTGTGTTGCCAGGATTACAAGATTGAAGACCACACCTTTGTCTGCGCAGTACAACTTCGTCTGTTCGGCTCACAAAGAGCATCCTGTTGTTAGGCTGATACTGGGCCAGATGCATTGACACCCGTTGACCTGACTCGTTTCAGCATCAGACATGCGTGGCTGATTTAACATACGCACTAAAGCACCCTGCAACAATATTCACGTCAAGTCGATCTTCATGGCTGCGCACAGTAGCCATGTTAATGCTGCACGCCACATAAATCTGCCTCCCAGCCATCCTTAAAACTATAAGAAAATATGAATTTGACAAATGGCAGAATAGTCTTATTGGTGTAGGTTGTCAGCTGCTGCAAAACGGAGGAAACATCACGACAAATATTCGTGTGTGTCAGGTCTGTTAAACTATTCCCAAATAGTTTCCAGGCCAACATTTAAATGCAAGTAGAGCTGCAATGATTGGTCAATTAATTGATATGTTGTTAGAAAATTATTGCAACTAATTTGATAATTGATTAATCGTTTGGGTCACTTTTTAAGCAAAAATGCAACTTTTGATAACTCATCAAATGTGAGAATTTGCCGCTTTTATTTCCTTGAAACAACAAATTGAATATTTTTGGGTTTAGGACTGTTGGTTGAACAAAACAAGATATTGGAAGACATCTCCTTGATCTTCAGGAAATTGTAACGGGCATTTGTTTTCTACAGCATACGATTAATCAACAAAACATTCGGCACATGAATTGCCTGATCGCCGGTTGTAGCTATGATGCCCTACATGGGAGCAAATATGCTCATCACCTTCCAGCTTCATTCATTTCACAGAAAGTTAAAATTCACATGTTGACCATATTACTGCCTTCACAAGGCTTTTGTGATCCGTCTTTTGCTGAAGTGATGCTACTTTTCTTCCAGCAGATTGCTAAACTGAGACTGCAGCTGCAGCGCAGCAAACAGGTCAGCCGGCAGAACAAAGACCGGGAGCACGGCTCACCGCAGCTGCAGGCACCACACGGCACCGCATGCCCACCGCAGGTGAGCTATTCATGCCATGCCAAACTGAGTCACCCGGCATGCTGTCTTCAGGTGAAAACATTAACCAACTCTGACTTTGGTGACGCAAAATCGAACTCCGTGTATGATAAGGTAGCTTAGCAGCCAAGCAAAAGGCATACAAATGAAACCGATGGTGACCAAAGCTGTTGAAGATAAGGGAACATGAATATACCAGGTCCAGGGTTAACGTTCTGTTAATGATATCAAATTGTTAAACATGGTTTTACTTTTCATTTGCTCCATCAGTGTAAGTTTGGCAGTTATAAAGCTGTAGGTTATCAGCATGCGATAGTTGTGCAGAGTGAAAGTGCCCGTTTGTATTTTTATAGCATGTTTGCATGAGCCTTTCAGCCTCCTGTATCAGCCATATTTGATCATAAACCACATTTATGATGTATGTTGCACTGCGTTTGACTGAGGGAGGTCTAGTTAATGAGTCCCTTCTGGCCAGTAATATCAGAAGAGGAGAGAGGGAATGTGTCTGGGCATGCCCTGTCCTCTCCTTGTTTGCAGTTCATTCATTAACAGATGCCGGTAACAGTACACATACTCCACTGTGAGAAAATGAGCATAAACGGGGGATATGAGTTGCCTCATATCTACATGTGGTAGATCACAATCATGGCTGTTTGATATTTAATCCCGCTTCCGTAACAAGTATTTAAACTGAACGCCTCCACATTAAATATATCATAAAACTGGATCAGCGACAATTCCATACCGCTAACAGATCTCGGTGCCACAGAGTCTAAGACATTTGCAGTATTATGTATTTAAATGCACAATCTGAATTATGAGACTCTTATTTTCATGTGTACATCATTTTTTATTTTTTTTACTTGTTTTTGTCTGTCTTTGCAGTACAAGGGAACTTCATCAGCTCTGTCAACAATCCCGGTGCCAAGATCCCTGATATGCAGGGTGCCGAGCAGTGTGGAGGGCATCAGCCACGAGCTGGAAAATGTGTTTATCAGACAGAACTGGGTGCAGGGAATACAGGTAGGGACACACACACACACACACCAGCAACGGGGTCAAGCTGTATTTGTGCTTGCTGAACTGTAAATGTGTCCGTTTAGTTTGTACTATATCTGAACTCTACCTAATTTATCCATTTACAGCTCAGTCTTATTTGTACCAGGTGGGTTACATGTCGGACTCGGACTGTAAATATGAGCAGCCCAGTGGGGAAAAGTTGTTCATGTCAGCTTTTTTGTAATTGGGGCCCCGAGCAACCGACAACGTCGGGCCTGCGAATGCCCTATTGAAATTGTATGGGGTATTCAAGGATGGACCTTGTAGGGGTACTTGCCATGCATGAAAACTCTCCAAAGTTGGACACCTGTCAGATCTCTCGTAAATACCATGCGGCCCAAATGTGCATATTTGTATGTAAAACAAAATGGCTCTCTAGCGCCCCCTACAAATCGGACCGGCGACGCCCCTCGGCCAGTGTGTCCGATTGACTTGAAATTTGACCCACATGTCCGAATCCGCTAGATCTAAAAAAAAATAAAAAGCCTGGTGCTTTGGGTGGTCTCTCTTTCTGCTCTCTCTCTCTCAACTGAAAATGACTTCTAAAGAAAGATATTCTGTCAGTGAGGTGTTGTCACAGCTCTTTGACCATGAAAGTGACACAGAGGAGGAGAGGGCAGGCGTGTGTATGGGAAGACTTGGATGTGACCGACTTGCAAGCCTACATTGTGTTGCTCATTTTGGCAGGAGTGTACAAGTCAAAAGGCGACGCAACAGCAAGCCTTTGGGCTGCTGACACTGGAAGGGCAATATTTCCAGCCACCATGTCTAAACACCTTCCATGTTTTCTCACGTGTCATACGCTTTGATGACAGAGAAACAAGGCAGGGCCGACTAGAGCGCGACAAACTTGCAGCAATACGGGATGTATGGGACAAGTGGGTTCAACGATTACCCTTTCTTTATAATCCAGGCCCCTACGTGACTGTGGATGAATGTCTGGTGGCATTTCGTGGACGCTGTCCCTTCAGACAATACATTCCGAGCAAACCGGCCAAATATGGAATCAAAATATGGGCAGCATGTGATGCACAGTCTAGCTATGCTTGGAATATGCAGGTGTACGCTGGTAAATCTCCTGGAGAAGCGCCTGAAAAAAATCAGGGCATGAGGGTGGTACTTGACATGGCTGAAGGACTGAATGGTCACAACATTATATGTGATAATTTTTTCACATCGTACGCCCTGGGTGAAGAACTTCTCAAAAGGAAGATTACCATGTTTGGGACAGTGAGAGAAAAAAGAAGCCGGAGCTTCCCACTGAGCTGCTTTTGATGAAGAACAGGAAGGTAACCTCTTCAATTTTTGTCTTTACTGACAAAGCCACTGTCGTCTCCTACTGCCCCAAGAAAGGGAAACATGTCCTGCTGATGAGCACCATGCACAAAGATGCTGTCCTGAGCACCAGAGAAGACAAAAAAACACAAATGGTCTTGGACTACAACGAGACAAAGGGAGGTGTTGATAACCTGGACATGGTCACAGCCACACACAGCTGCCGACGCATAACTGCCCGTTGGCCCCTTGTCATTTTCTTCAACATCATTGATGTGAGCGCCTACAATGCCTTTGTAATATGGAGGGAAATGAACAAGGACTGGAACAGCGGAAAACTGAGTCAAAGGAGGATTTTCCTGGAGCAACTGGGTTACGCGTTGGTGAAACCTCATATCGAGAGAAGACGGTGCCTTCCGAGAGAATCAACCGTTGTGAAGGACTCTACTGTCACGCATTACCATCTGGTGTGATGTTTGCTTCTCCAATTGCCCTTTGAACACACACACACACACACGAGACTCTTCAGTTCCACTCGTTCTTAGACTCCGGGACATCAGTGAGCTGGTAGCTGTTGTACACGAACGCTGCAGCAGTTCACGATGGTTTTTCAAGGACACTTTGCCTGTTCTCTGTGATTGAATGTAACCTTTTGAGTTATGATTCTCTCCGGACGCTAAGCACCGCCACTCTGGCATTTTAGGATCCATGTATATTAATGCTTCACCTCCTCCTCCGCCCTCTGACCTCACAGGCCATGGATGTGGTGGATGGCCGCCGCGCCCCCTTCCCTCCGCATCACTACAGCAGCAGTGGGGACACGCGTGACACGGACACACAGGCCCCGTCGAGTGGGGACTCCAGCCCGTCGCCCCGCCACTGCAGCTCTGACCACGCCCACTCTCCTGATGGAAGCCCGTGCTCTGCAGAGGAAATTGACAAAGGTGTGTGTGTGTTTAGAGGGGATTTTATGCATCAAAGCCTGTTTACAGGTCTTGGGAGTATAAGCTCCTAAGAATCAATAACCAAGTTTTTCTCTTCCCATGTTGTATTCTGTATTTCCAGACGGTGTGTGCAGTTCTCCTCTCCCCACGTTTGCCACGTCTCCCAAACCTAACAACAGCTACATGTTTAAACGGGAACCTCCAGAGGGCTGTGAGAGGGTCAAAGTGTTTGAGGAGCTGGTGTAAGTATTATTTTCATCTTACAAATGTGTTTGTGGTTCACTCGCCATGTGTGAGCACTGAGTGCACTGATTGTTAAAAGAGAGACAATAGATACGGTTCACAGTTAAGAGGACAAAGCCGAGGGGCTTATTTGCATTGTGGGTGGCAGGCTTGAGGGCATAACGGCTGTGTCGGATAAACAACTTGCATTTGATCAAAACAGTCATGTGAATGGAAAATAAAAGGCAAAAGTATTGAGCTTTGCTTTTCTTCTTCGTCTTCAGTTCCGGCCGATCAAAAGGCTTCCCTCTCTTCTCGTGCCCTGACAAAAACAAGGTGAACTTCATTCCTAGGGGCTCCGCCTTCTGCCCCGTCAAACTCCTGTGCTCCTCCCTGTTCTCCCCCATCTCTCCCTCGTCCTGCTCCTCCGGCAACGACGGCCCGGGGCCTCAGGTGACCCCGACTCCGCCCACCGCACCACTAGCTACCTTTCCGGCCTCCGCCGACTGGAGCGCCGACACGAGCACGGGCGTCAACGCAGACGACGGCACAGACGGCCAGAGCCCCGACACGGATGTGGGGAAAGACGGCTCGGCACAAGTACTCCTCACCAGCTAGTCCTCAGGTATTCACGACCAAACCACCTGCAGCTGAAACACTACAGCGGGTCAGGTGGTATGGCTTTAAAAACAACAAAAAAAACACGCAAAAAAAGATCCTTCACGCCGTTAATCCTAACGTAAGCCAGCAGGGAGTGCCCAAGGTCTAGAAATGACAAACGCAACGTAGGGTAATGGTACCAGCACCCTGCTGCACGAGCTTGATGGTTAAGTCTGGACAGCAATGACCAAACTGTGTCCTGGCCTTGGGCACCGCCTCCCTTCACCCATCGCTAACCTAGCTTTCTCCTCTGTACCGGGACAACACCCATAGCAAAAATACCGTTTCTTCCTTCAGCAAAGAGAAAAAGAACTGCTCGGATAATCTTGTTATGTGACCGGCAGTTTTATCAAGAACATCTTTCACCAGAGACGGCTGTGAGGTATCAGAGAAACATCTACTACTCATGTTATCTAACCAGCTTATTGGCTGTTCAGTGTTCAGCGTGCTAACATTTAAAGTACATATACGTAAGCTTTTTGCCAGGATGGGAAATGCCAGATTCATGGATGTCACAATGCATTGCCCCACGTTAACCACAATGTTTGCACTTGTTAAGACACGGCTCCCAATGATACCGGCCGTGGCCGATTTCTTTTGTTGTCTGTTTCAAAGTATTTGTAGCACATTGTTGTTGTGAAACCAGCAGTTGCTTGAGCGCTCCACCCAACGGGCTAACAAACCGATACCTAGATCTGCTTTTCTAGTCTGATCACTATTAATTAGCTCATCACTAAAGGCAAATGTCAACTGTTTTTCTGAGACCAAATAACCAATCAGAAAGCACACAACCCTCCCATTGCCCTGTGGTAATGCCCCACACTACACAGAACAAGAACTCAGGTCATGTGGAATGTACTTGCTTGGACTATGTTGCCTTTCCCCAGTGTTTCTGACTTTTAGCGTTAACGTGTTCAGGTTTAGAGTTTCAGGTGCTATGACACATTCCAGAGATCGCTGTTGAACAGGTCAGCCGTGAGTACTCGTGTTAGCGAAGCTAGCTACATAAGCTACACCCTCCCTGATTGAGACGTTGACATACATGTCATTTGTTTCTCCCCTTTTTATTGAATACGTACCAAAGCAGGCCTGGCACGTATTTGGGACACGAGGCACCGTTTTAGTGCCAGAAGTAGAATGTTTATGTGCGTTTTGTTTAGTTGATAAACAGTTCAGCGCCTTATAAACACCGGTTCATAGTGATTCAAACACGGGCGATAATCGCTGAACCAAACAGAAGCACTTACTTGGAAGTGAGATGATAATCACTATTTCTTTTATTTTTTAGACCAATTTGTAAGTCGAAACAATCAGAACTTAAGTGTGCAATTGATTTTTGTTTGACGTAAAGCTACACTCACAGTTTGGCTCAATATACAGATCCAACGAGATGCTCCCGAATGCTCCCTGCACGAGCTGCATCACCGGAACGTATTAAAAAGTAAAACATGACTTACTGAGGCCATGTTGCCGTTGAACGGGAGAGTTAAACTAGTAAATGTTTCATTCCAAAACTTGCACACAGACAATAAGAACCGTATGCAAGACATTCCACACAAGTGAAAAACTCTCCTCTGCTTGCAGCTCTAAGAGTTTCAATTAATAATTCTGATTATTTTTATTCACAAGCTCATTGTGCAGAAATGTTTGGCAATGATGATTCAGTTCTCCTGTGTATTACGCATTTATATGTAGATCTTGTGTTTGATTCTTTTTCTTTTCCAATAAAGAAAACAAAAAAAAGTCTCTTTGGATGTTATATAATCTTTTCAAAAGCCGTAGACGGACGCAGCGACTAGTTGCACCAGTATTCAGAAGCATTTATATCCACATGGAGTCAAGGTAAGGCAATCAATGGACCTGCTTATGATTTAAATTTTATTATTATTATATTATATTCCAACAACATAAATTCACAATAAATATGCTTAATAATTAATTACGAGGTTCTATAATGTTGATTTGTGATTAGATTAAGGCGTTTACTCTGATTTATATTTATATATATATATATATATATATATATATATATATATTTTCATTCAATTTATGCAGCATTGTAGTCAAAATCAGTTTAACATGATTGTATTAACATGACAACTTTCCAGTTATTTGCACTCTGAAAACTGTATATATTTCACATAAAAGCCAACAACGGAGCTAAATAAATACAAAAAAATATAATACACCGATTACAAATCTCACTTTGATATATATATGCATTGTTCATTCAATCACACTTTTACTGGGTAACATAAAACAGCATGCAACATGCAGTAATAAACTAATTAGCAAACACATTTAAAAGCATAAATCTTAAAGTCAAATGTGGTGTGACAGTTTCCTGTCATTCTGATCAGTGCTTGAAGTCTGTAACAGATCGATGGCAGAAATATATCTTGTGTTTATTTTGAATATTTCTCAGAGGCTGCAGTAACTTTACCCCACATGTTTCGGTATTTAGTAAATATGAACTATTGCACCGTGATCGTTGTCATGTTTGCGTTCTTTCCGCTGTTGAGTCGTTTTGCCTGTGAGGAAATTATCAGCAATGAAGCATGAATGCTACTCGAGACTACAGATTTTCAAGGCAGCTAATGTCAAAGGCTTCTTCTTCCAGACTGGTGCTGGTATCCACGCTAAGCATTCCATCTTTAACCCGAGTGAGCGAGCCGCCGGGCTTCATACGCTCCTTCTAAACGTTTCTCTTTTCTCAGTGGAAAGGTTGTCAGTGGGAACCTTTCCAGCAATACTGCCACCAAGAGAGGTCCATCAGTTTCATGTAATAAGCAACATTTCTCTTGTTATAACAATATATTTGGCTCATATCATACATTAATATGTAATTTTATTGTTACTACGATTTTACTATTATTACGACACTCAGTTTCTTTTTATAAGATATTGTAGTACAGTATGTCGTCATATGAAAGGATATTGTTGTAACCAGAAGATCCAGCTATTTGTTTTCATTATTCATTTTGTGTATCAGATTAACTTTCTGATTTATTGTTTATTATATAATTTTCCACCCAAAGATGTTAAGTTTACGACAAAATGGTAAATCAGAAATCGTCAAACTCCCAAATAGATTTGGCATTTCTACTCTAACATTTGCTTGTTTACGTTCTGTGGATTTACTCATCGATGAATTGATTAATTGAAGTCCAAAGAGAAGACGATCATGTGTTCGGCTCATGGTGTTGTTCCTCTGGTCGTGCGGGGGAAGCTTTATTCTGCTGCACCCTCCAACAAAGGTAAAGATACCCCCATGAGATCACCGCGACGCTGAGGAAGAGCTATGCGTTGTGGAGTTCGTGCTCTCTGCCGGTTTTTCCGACCGCATCGGGATTGGAGAGGGGGTCCAAATCGGCAAACAGGTTGAACCACGCCGAGAGGTCTTTGGATGTCCCCGCTTTCTCTGTAAAAACATAAAAACGAGTCAAGAAGAGGAAACGTCACTCAAACACACTGCCTAAAATGTCCCGTAAAAGTCTGCCTGTGGCTGATATCCAGAAGTATGAATGGAAGCGACCCACAGATTCTTTGAAAGTGCCCATAAACACAGGTTTCCAGTTGGGTACGTCTCGTTGAATGAGTTAGTCGTTTCATCTGGTTTGCTGGTTTGTCCCGGACCTACCTTTCACTGCTGGCTTAGAGGGGTTCTGATTGGCTCCAGGGGCGCCGGGCTGCGGAGCGACGCCGGCCCAATCTGAAATGTAGGACACAGATTTTAGATTGATATCGTCGCACTCTTGTTACACATTTGCTGATGTGGAAGAATATTGTGTAATAGACGCACAAACGAGCAAGAATCCAAACGTGTATCACGTAAAAATCCCACGTGACGTTATTAGTGGTTTATTAGACACAGAATTTATTTCGCGTTCATCCTTTTGTGCATCTAGAAAAACCAGTATGAAGAAGCACTAAATGCCAGCAGGGAGAACACTGGAATGTGCTGTTGATATTGCATTTAGTAACAATTTATGCTCCAAATACAGGCTTAAAATACTAAATAGTCTTTTGCATCCTTTGGATATTGTTTGTACATTATGATGCTCCAGCATCCTATACTAGTGTTACCTTTTTTTGTAACCCCCCCCCCCCCCAATTGAAATTTTCTGCATGTCCAGATGTTTAAGCAGAAATTCAGTCATTACTTTACACAAGAAAATCCTTTCGAACTGTTTTCCATTGCTTTAGTTTAAAGGCTTTGGATGTGACTACAGCTTCACATCTTATTGGATGCATCTGAATGTGCTGGACTTTTGAGGATTTGGGGATTTTCCTCCACGAAGATTTGTTATAGCTTTGTTTTACATTCTTGGTCTCGAGCCATTTTACTTTCGATCCAGCTGTTTGGGCCGTATGGTCGAGATCAGTCACGATTTCTGACTCTGGACCAGATTCCTTCCAGGATTTTGGTCAGATGGAGGTTGTGACCTTTGGTGTTTCTCTCTGTGTCCCCATTGGATGTTTCTTGCAGGAGTCACTTTTTTTGATCACCAGAATCTCTGCTGTTCCTCCTGCAAGACCCGCCAAAACACCTGGTATTTAAGTTCCCAGATCAGCCTCTTGAATGAGCTTCTTCCGGCTCAGTCTCCCAGACTAGTTCCATGAGCATGTCATGAGTGTGCAGCACTCTTTCCATATGTAGTGGTTTAACAACAGCAAAATGAATTTGAGTGTCGATCGGTAGGTGCGAGTTTTGAGCTGCCAAAAGTTATTTTGCGCTCACAAGTCAGTCCCTGCCCGTGTGCGCTCCTACATGCACTCACTGACCGACTACAGCTTGAATTGGCTTTATGCTCATCCGGTGCTTCACAGACTTCTGTGCATTCACGCCGCTGCGAGTGAATTCTGTTGACTGCTCTTGGGGCAACATATGGTGATGGTTTCTGCTCTGTCGTCCTGAAATATGGACTTTAAACTGTAATACCAATTGAACTCAAGCGGGTTTCAAAACTCATCTCCATCTCGCCTGCCACGGATCCCATTGACCGCATTGACCTGTTCTCCTTCCAGACTTCTTTTTGTCAGCTTTATCGTTTTACTCAACCCTCCAAGCTGGAAACGGACAAAATCAACACAACCAGATGAGGTGCTAGCAGCTAGTACCCAGGCCCAGACGCAATGGAAAGTAGTTGGCAATTACCTCCTGGTAAATCTAATTGCTGTGTTATTATACCCTCCTCCTATCACATCGACAGACGTGGGTTTTATAAATGGTTTTAAAGCCACTTCTCTCTGTGTGGTGTAATGGGGAAATATGTCATGTGACGTTTTAAAGAATGTAAGTACTAAAAGTGCAAACACAAAACAGTAGTTTCAGTAGAAGATTTGAATTAGTTTGATGTCCAGGTGTCTTGTTATCTGTTGTCTTGTACACTGTTTCTTTCTTGGTAAGACGGAGACACGGAGGCCTTGACTCACAGACGTCCTTTGTCTGAAATACTTTTACTTCCTTTGCGACGCATGATCTGAAGTTGTAAAGGCGTGAACCTTTGCATGCATATATGATGTTCAATATTGCATTTCGTCGAAGAAGGTTTCACGCAGTCTACTGAATACGTGGTTGCTGTGCTTTCTTCCCTCTTGCGCAAGAGAATAAATGGAAAAAGACAACTTTGAATCTTCTGATGACTTCATTATTAATTTGAGAACATAAACTCTCTCCTCCAGATTAACCTAGAAATTAACCACCGCAGTGGTCGAGTAGTTTTTTGCATTTGTTAATGCACTCATTCATGGGAAAAAACGATGGAAGTTATTTTTTAGTTTTCAGGCGTATTAATTCCGCCTGAGTGCTTAATTCAATTCGTATAATTGTGGCTTGTTTAGATGGTTTTTAGCGAGAAGAGAATGGCGGAAACCTCAAGTGGTCTAATTTTTGACACAAAAAGCTGAATATATTGAAAACAAAAGAGCGTTTTGCACATATCTACCGTTTCTCTGGTTCTCTCTCGTCTGGCTCACACAGACGAGTATGTTCTGACCTGAGAGGGAAGACTGTTGATGATTGAAGCTCTGGTCGAACAGGTGAGACGGCAGAAAGAAGGAGCTTTCCGTTTGCTGGGCCTCCGCCGGTCGACCCGACGCGGCGCTGGTTCCCTCCTCGGCGTCTCCGAACACTTCCGTCCACTCTCTGGAGAAGTCTCCCTCGTCCACAGACATGCTGCCCAGGATCTCGTTCAGTAAGGCCATGCTGTCCCTCTCCTCCCCCTCTAGCTCTGGATAGGCAGAGAGACGATCCTCATTCCCTACAATGATCACGCAAAGCGATCAGAGGACTGAAACAGCAGCGCATGATTACATCGTAACACTTCAGAATGTTGCTGATGATTTGGTAGCTTATGTTTGTGTCTCATTTTCCCAAATACTTCACATTTTTATTCAACTGATTTGAAGTTATTCTACATTTCTTTGCTTTGCTTTTGTAAATGGTAGCTACTATCGGTGTTAAAGCAATTTCTAAATGCAGTTTATTTCCATTGTACATTGTACTATAATAACATATTGCTGTATTTTACCTTCTCTGGTGTTTTCATTTACGAGTGAGATGAGTCTGTAGATATGACAAACGGAAGATCAGTTTATAACATTGTCATGCAAACATAAAGCACCGGCTGTGTAGAAATACTGTTTGTTGAGCGTTCATCAACATAATCTCTGTTTTCACCGTCGGCATGCACGTGTTCGGTCTACCTGCACGAGACGAGATCTAGACGAGATAACTCACTGGTCGTCTGTGCTCTCGGCTTTCTTTGCATCGTCGGCCTCTGCTTTACTTTTCTTCTTCCCTTTCTTCTTCGCCAGCTTGTCCATGGGGCCTTGTAAGGTCTGAAAGAAGAACCGAGTCACTGATTACAGTTATTGGCCGATTCTCAAGCTGGAGAACTACTTCAGATCTCATCTGTGCAGGTCGAGAGGCTCTCTGACCTTAAGAGCGGAGAACTCGTAATGCTGACAGCCCTTGAAGCTCTCATGAATGGCCGCCATCGTGTGGGACGTCTTCTCCCAGAAGTGCAAAAGTGTCGTCTGCAACAGCGGAAACAAGCAGAGGCCGCATGTTCAGCCGGTCACGGTTAAAGTCACATCGGTCCACTTGTCTCCTCGCCCGGTCCGACAGTGCAGTGTCTTCGTTCAATGGCGTGTGTGCAAACAGCTGGAGTTCATTGTACCTGATATGTGGTTAAAACGTGAGAGAGGAGGTTGCAGCGACTGGCTCCCAGCAGGTCCACCTTCTGGCAGACGTCATTCTTCAGCTTGTCAAAGCTCGTTTTGGTCGTGCGCACCTGGGCCTGAACCTGAGAGATTTATATGAAGGATTAGAAAATGTCCCGACTGAAGATAAGCAGCCGGTATTATGTGTCACACGGGTTCAAACGGGGGAACACAAACACTGGTGTTCACTTTTGTGCACGTGTCGGCAGAAAAGAGCATGCTGCTTCTTGATTGGTTTATTTAGAATCAATTGACCTACATTCTGTGGTGCTTTCTGCCCTCTAGTGGCATCATGTTGTAACAGCTGTGGCGCTTGTGTGGCCTTAGGTATTGCAGCAAATATTGGCTTAAACTATTTGTTAATTACTCATTTAGTTGATGATATTTTGAAAATCTTGATACGTAAATATCTTTAGGTATGAAGCAATGAGACGTCTCTTTCGGGCTCAACATGTCCACAATGTCCGCTGTGAAAAAGCTCAACTCGTCTGACCTCGGGATTCTGCCGACTTGTGCTGTGCGACGGACAAACCTTGCGAAATTTCTCCATCTGCTTGTGAGTGTCTGGATCCAGCTCCTGCGACGCGTCCTTCATCCAGAGCAGCGCCCCGCGGTACTCGGTCCTGGACTGCTCCATCCGGTTCACCGTCAGCCACGTGTCCGAGATCGCCCGGTAGCGAAATGTTTCGACCTCCTGGTACAAACGGCACAGAGGTTTCCTCAGAGCCAATCTGTAGAGGGATGAAGAGTTAAATCAGGCATTAAGATCCTGCATGCGACACGTTATCATTACCGCACACAGTTACTGGAACATGAACTATCTCGGCGTTAAAAACCTCTTCTGAACTTTGTAGTGTACTTGCGTGCATGAGTGAGTGTGCACCTCTGTGTCTGTCCACGGCTAATCTCACGTTCTGCTGCAGCAAACTGCACAGTATTTTGGGTGGCCACTGATGGCTGCATGCTAAAGGACCTCTCGAGGTTGTGGTGACTCCTTTTAATGCTCGTTTTATTCTGCCATTGACTGCCTGCTTACTGCTCGCTCACCACTCTTAACCGCGAGTGAGAACATGTATGGTGCACGTAACCTTTGTTGGGAGGAGAAGCAGAGTGCTTTCCCTGTGGCCTGCATGATCTTTCCAGCCCTGGTTTTATCCTGCGAGCCCTGGGAGCGCAGGAAACGACCCAGTTCATTCTCCTCCTGGGAGAGATCTGCATAGCAGAGATCGTAGCAAAAGATGGACATTTATGTGGACTCTGTGGACAGTTCATACTTCTTTTTTTTTTATTCTTCGTTTTTCCACCAAATACTTACAGCAGATCCTCCTCTGGTACTGCTCGATGACCTTTAGCAGCTCCATGCATGTCCTCTGGATGGAGTGGAAGACCTGCAGAGTAGAAAGTCACAATGCCTCATCATTGTGGGAGATATTATCAGTTAATAAGACCTGTTATGTAGTACACTGCCTGAATATTTTTGAGTTATTTTCAAGAAGATAAATAAGAGATATCCAAGTCTATGCGACGCGACACTAAAGCCTTTACGAGGTAAAAGTAGAAGAGTCTAAATGTCACATCAAAGCTGTAAAACGAGCTCTGATCCCGCATGTTAATATCCAGTTTATCTACCGGGTAGATGCTTATTGTGGCCCCGGCCTAAAGTAAGGCTGGACGTTCCAGCTTTTATGAGGTATTGATTTCACCCATTAAATTCACTTCACTCCTGAAATGGAGGCATGGATGACGGGGTGTTGGAGAGGCAGCCTAATGTACGCTTTAGGCCCCAAGCAAATACTGGCATCGTGTGACTCAAAAAGCTATTTTAGTCGGCGCCTGAAGGGAAAGAATCGACGGTTTCTTAATGTATCTGCAAAGCGACTTTCTTTGACCCGAGTTACTTAACATACAACGGTTTCAAAGTCCCTCCTCACCTCCAGCTTGCCGTCCAGATCCGCATCTGAGGCCACCACGTGCTCGTCCTCTTTCTTCCCGGTGGCCTTGATGAGCGTCTGCTTGGTCTTCCAGTACCTCTGCTGGAACTTGTTCACCACAGACGAGTCTTGGCTTTGGATGAAGCGGTCGAGATAGTCCTGAGGGTAGCCGCTGCAGTGACACAGAGGTTGGACCAAGTGTTGTGACGGGTGAACTGTATTCTTTACATTCTGAGAAGAACTCTGTTGTAAACACAGAGGTTTATACTCACAAATGTCCTCCCTCCATTTTCTGAGATTGCCTGTGGAGGAAGCAGAGCGACTTACATACCGATCTGATAACAGAGATAGTGAGGGTTGTGTGATGGGGCCTGGGAACAGTTGTAACACGATTGTTATTTTTTACATTTTCTCTTTTTTTTTGTCAGCTGAAAGCTTATGAATTGGGAGTTAAAATCAATAGCACGTTATTATTTTACTGATATACAAATGTATGAAGAACAATAACGATAGATTTGAAATGCAGCGAGCTTTGTCCCATTGCTGGGCGTTACCTTGACAAATCTCATGAACAAAGAAACGAGATCATATTTCAGCTGCACTGACGACATGCTGCTTTTTGAACATATGTCATAATAAGGTGTGACTGATATGTTTCTATAAGTCATAATAAGGTGTGACTGATATGTTTCTATAAGGCATAATAAGGTGTGACTGATATGTTTCTATAAGGCATAATAAGGTGTGACTGATATGTTTCTATAAGGCATAATAAGGTGTGACTGATATGTTTCTATAAGTCATAATAAGGTGTGACTGATATGTTTCTATAAGGCATAATAAGGTGTGACTGATATGTTTCTATAAGGCATAATAAGGTGTGACTCATATGTTTCTATAAGTCATAATAAGGTGTGACTGATATGTTTCTATAAGTCATAATAAGGTGTGACTGATATGTTTCTATAAGGCATAATAAGGTGTGACTGATATGTTTCTATAAGGCATAATAAGGTGTGACTGATATGTTTCTATAAGTCATAATAAGGTGTGACTGATATGTTTCTATAAGTCATAATAAGGTGTGACTGATATGTTTCTATAAGGCATAATAAGGTGTGACTCATATGTTTCTATAAGGCATAATAAGGTGTGACTGATATGTTTCTATAAGTCATAATAAGGTGTGACTGATATGTTTCTATAAGTCATAATAAGGTGTGACTGATATGTTTCTATAAGGCATAATAAGGTGTGACTGATATGTTTCTATAAGTCATAATAAGGTGTGACTGATATGTTTCTATAAGGCATAATAAGGTGTGACTGATATGTTTCTATAAGTCATAATTAGGTGTGACTGATATGTTTCTATAAGGCATAATAAGGTGTGACTGATATGTTTCTATAAGGCATAATAAGGTGTGACTGATATGTTTCTATAAGTCATAATAAGGTGTGACTGATATGTTTCTATAAGGCATAATAAGGTGTGACTGATATGTTTCTATAAGGCATAATAAGGTGTGACTGATATGTTTCTATAAGTCATAATAAGGTGTGACTGATATGTTTCTATAAGTCATAATAAGGTGTGACTGATATGTTTCTATAAGGCATAATAAGGTGTGACTGATATGTTTCTATAAGGCATAATAAGGTGTGACTGATATGTTTCTATAAGTCATAATAAGGTGTGACTGATATGTTTCTATAAGTCATAATAAGGTGTGACTGATATGTTTCTATAAGGCATAATAAGGTGTGACTCATATGTTTCTATAAGGCATAATAAGGTGTGACTGATATGTTTCTATAAGTCATAATAAGGTGTGACTGATATGTTTCTATAAGGCATAATAAGGTGTGACTCATATGTTTCTATAAGGCATAATAAGGTGTGACTGATATGTTTCTATAAGGCATAATAAGGTGTGACTGATATGTTTCTATAAGTCATAATTAGGTGTGACTGATATGTTTCTATAAGGCATAATAAGGTGTGACTGATATGTTTCTATAAGGCATAATAAGGTGTGACTGATATGTTTCTATAAGTCATAATTAGGTGTGACTGATATGTTTCTATAAGGCATAATAAGGTGTGACTGATATGTTTCTATAAGGCATAATAAGGTGTGACAGGTCTTTTCCCTCCCAGCTGTGTTCAAACATTAATCAGTGAACATTTTCATGTCATTTTGAGGCTTTAGATGGAAGATTTTATAAAACGTTGACACCACCACATGTTTTCCAGAAGCGCATCACCTGCTGTCCATCAGGGAGACATGAATAAATAATCTTTTTTTTTTATTTATTTTTTTACCGTCACGACTCATTTTAATGTGCTGGGTTATACGATGCGATGCAATACACTCCTGCACCTCGATAACAAAGAAATGCATCGTGATGTGCAATTATATCCGAATAAACCAGCGCATATAGACAAATACGGATAGAACCACAATACATGCGCCGCCGCGCCACAACGAACACACCGCCTGACTCACTGCGCGTGCACCGAGCATCGCCCGACTATCGCACAGTTATCGCAATACAAATGAGAGAATATCACAATAACCGCGTGACTCGTACCTGCTACCATGCACTGTATGAGATGCTCCTTATAATCCTCCCATCGCGCTGCGGCTGGAGGCCCGTCTGCGCTGTGCGCGTGTACACACAGCTGCTCGTTCACTTCAGCACGCGGCACAGCTGACGTCATTCAGGGTGCGCTCCTTGCTGACGCGCATCACGTTAGGATGTTTGTCTCGTGCAGAGATTAGTGCACATAAACACTGACTGTCTCGTGAGTAGTGGGTTTGTGTAGCATTGTGCAAACCGGTTTCATAGTTGTAGACTAAACGACAGTAATAACAACAATGACGATAATGATGATTCAAATGGTA
>NC_136642.1:4266242-4303742 GCF_949748355.1 Melanostigma gelatinosum | reverse complement strand
CACCTGCCGTCCTGTTTCAGAGGCAGGACGTTGAAGGGAAACTGTGCTATAGATTTAGACTGTGACATGGAACAAATGGTCCACTCGTCATGTCGGACCGCTTTTTGTGTGTGGGCGCTTACAATTAACACTGATGCAAAGAAAATGTCGATCTATAAATAGCATCACCCGCTTCTACGCTTCAGTGATGTTTTTGACGAGGTGGCATGCAGAACTCATCGCCTCTCTCTGCTGCTGTTTCACAAAAATAGATTTTCAACCAGTTGCTCTTTTTCTCTGCGGTGCAGCTGCCTGTAAACGGAGCCTAATTGTCAAGTTTAGCATCAGCGCAAGCACACACACACACACACACACATATATACACGCACACACACGCACAGATACGTTCAGACTTTTCTTCTTCTTAACTGAAATTAAATCTGAGGTATTCAGGTAGAAGAAGAGCCGCGCTTTGTGTTGTGTGGCAGTCTGTTATGGATGGGGATGAGGATTTCTGACAGCAAGAGGGGGAAAGAAGAGAGGTGATAAATCAGAGGCTAGGAATGGGCCGTATTCATCAGCCATGTAATCCTCTTATATCGCACGCCGTTTTGAAAGGCAAACGCATCTTTGACATCAATACTCGTGTGTCTGGTGTGATGAAGCTCTCACAACAACTGAGCTACTGAACAATCAACAGATGAATTGCCAATAAAATAAAAATACTTGTTGTGGGATGTTGCAGCCGTATCAACAACTGAAACATTTCATTGATTTCCCCACAACTTAAATGCATTGACAAATATCATAATATAATTATATGCATTGAAACTCACTGGGTCAGTTGACGCTGTGCTTAAGCCGATGTATGTTTAGAACGTAAACAATCAGTATTGTGTCGGTGCTATAGTGACCCACTGAGGATCCTTTGTGTGCAACGAGACGCTGTGTCTCAACGCGTTGCATTCTGTACCGTCTCTTACAGTTCTACCTACAATCTGAGAATCTTCCGCTCAACTCATGTAATTAGATAACAGCGTCCATGAGACATGTGTCAAAGGCCTCACAGCCCTTTTATTTAAAAAAGAAAAGAAAAGGTTTTAGCCGCCTGATGGAATGTGAGAACGACTCTTGTCTCATAATGTGGTGAAGACGGGAGATTTGTGCATTTCTTGCTGGAAGCAGCCGAGACATCCAGCTGACAGATATTTGAAAGCGGCCTAATTTCCTTCAGATTGATGATGAGCTCAGTCGCGTTGAATCATGGATGTGCGAACTGCGAAATGAGGAGACGGAGACGCTCTCTGCTGTCAGCGTTATCCAGTGTGGTAAGAATTGACAGCGTTAACTATTCTAACATCCATTAAAGCAATTAGCTGCTCCACACAGGTGCCCCGCATTTCAGTCCGTGAGACCCGTCATTGAAAGCCTTAAAATATTCCCAGTGATCGAACCCTTCCAGAGGAAGATGTGCCGACAAATGTAATGTAAGACAGAATTAAACAGAACGTGAACTTAATTTCATGTTGCACAATTCATTCGATTCATGTGGGCTTAATAGTTCTGCTCGTTTTCCTGCACATTTCGGGTTGAAGTGTTGGTGCCTGGTTGTGTCTGGGGGGCATTAAGTCTGACTCATGAAATGACTCTATCCTCTGTGGCGTTTTAATCTATTCTCTGGGAAAGTAATTGACAAGCCCACAGTCTGTTTAGGAGAGCTCCGGCACCAAAGGACAGATGTCACTGAAGCAATTAAAATGACAAAGGTTAATTAATTCTCTCCACTTTTTACCTGATATGAGACATTCACAATGAGTGAGTTTTCATTTCCGGAGGAGAAATAGTGTTTTGAAGAGAGTCATTTATTTTTTTGGTTTAAAAATATAAAAAATAAAAACACACACACCAGCCATTGTCTGATAGATCCTTTAATATGTCAATACCTCATACAGAACTGTGCCCCAGGACAGATTCAGCCCCAGGTCTGAAATGAATTCTTCGGCAGGACACGATCTGAAATGACAATTGCTTGTTTTTTTTTGTATTTTTTAAAGTAAGATGCCTCTTATGTCCTTTTTTGTAACGTCGCAAACAAAATGTGATTTGCTTATAAATGAGGCTGGTGAGGATGTTTAACACGCTTCGTTTGAACAAAACAGAGTTCTACATCTTCACTGGAGGAGGAGGAGGAGGAGGGGGGGGGGGGGGCTCAAGCCGATGAAAACCAAGATGCAAATAATTACAATGCCAACCACCTCTGACACCACGAGAGCAGAACCCGAGAACTTTCTAATCCACCTAAATGTCAAAGCAACGTTGGCAGCCCTCCCTCCCGTGTGAATCTCCACAGGCTGCCAAAAGGCCAGTGGTTAGTCATCTGTTTACTCCTGCAGCTGCTGGGTGTCATTGGGACTCTGAAGGAGAAATCCCATGATTCTCTCTGACAGCTCCCGCCCAGACCACATTAATCAGGGGTTGTGGGCGAGCTCGGGGGATGGACGGCGGGCATGAGCGGCTCCGGCCCAGGACGACTGAACCGAGGCAGAAGATCTGGACCCGAAGATAACTTGGACGTCCGCACGCTGCCGGATTGTGATGCTGTCGGTTTCATTCGTTCGCATGGAGCTTGTTGGACGGACATGTTTTTTTCTTGTTGCCGGGTAAACTGGTGCTTTGAGAATAACATCATTTAAGAAACAGAGCGAGATGAATCCAACCTCTCCCACTTTAAATTACTCTCCAAGAGAGACATGCTGGATTGAGGTTATTAGATATTTGAAGTCGGTTGGAGTTTAATTTCTGCGTTTTTAATTACATACGTCTGCTTTCGACATCCAGCTCTGTTTGATCACTTCACTCGGTTGTATTGAAGGAACAGGTCGTGATCTAAAAGTTAACAAAAGATTAGACCTCGCGCATGAAGACGGGACATGAAATTAGAACCTGCAGTCACTCACGTGATTGACAGATGTGTTAATAAAGGGACTAATACCAGACTCGACAACTAAATCTAAGTTATTAATATTACCAGAAGGCTAAATATTATTTTAAATCAGCAATGTTATTAAATACAGAATCTGCAATTACTTGTAGATATGAAACGCACAAAACTGTGAAACCTGCATTCATTGGATTGTTTGGCACCTTGCAGGACAACAAGCTGTTAACTCTTACAAATGATCACCTCATAAAGATGTGACTAAGTTCCGTATTTACACATTCAGCAGAGTGAATCAAAAACAACGACAAATCAAAACAATGAGCTGAAAGGTGTTAAAACGCTCACGAGACGGTCACCTTTGGGAATCGTCACACCTTCCACGTTAGACGTTTGATCCGTTGTTGACATATTAACGAGTGCAGCTTTACGTTGAATACATCTGTACGTTATTCATTGAGCTTAAGCGCTGCACGACGTACAGCAGGACGCTTGCGTTCGCCCTCAGACGACATCGTGAGGGAGCAGATCCGTCTCTCGGAAGCTCTCGCGCCCGGAACACTTTAGTGCCAGACTGTTTACACGTGTAAGATTCTGTGCATAATGAGGCTGCATTGTCTCGGCAAAGTGCTGCTTTAATTCTTTGAAGCGGAACAAACTGTCCTTGGCACATTTGGGTAACGGTGGAGAGGTATCAAAGTCACTTTATTGAGATGAAAGAACTGGCCCAAACGGCAATCGGCGACATTAGTCATTCCTTCGACTCGGTGACAGAAACATGCTCTCAATTTACGAGTCAGGTGCTCGCAGTGATCTCTGCCAGCCTTGTTCCTCCACGTCATAAATTCCTCTTTATGCTCGCTCGTCCCACAGGCAGACCCCCATTCTTCGGCCCGCCTTGTCAGAAAGCACACCCCGCGTTGGCATGTTGGATGTGGTCCAGGCTGCCATTAGCACTTGCTGTGTTGCGTGCACCGCGGCGTGCACTGTGGAAGAGCACTGAATTTAAATAGACGGCAGTGATTGGGCCCCGAGGTGCACATTTGTGCTTTTTTTTTAACCAGGTTTCCATCGGCATTTTAATTCATTCTTTCTGTGGCGTTGACTCTGCAGAGCTCCCACTCACACCGTGTTCATTTCCTCTAAATGCTTCACGTTGAGCCACTGGCTCCCAATTTATGTAATGAAGGTTTAATAGCCAATTGGAACATCCAATATCATTAACAGCCAGTGTGTTGGTCTCATCCTGAATTATTTTTTTGTCTTCGATAAGCAGAGGTGTGATCGGTAGAATGTGTGATGAGCACCTGCTGGTTGATGTATGTCTCCTCTGGAGCAAGGAAGCACATTTTAACACACTTCTGTTTCAGCCTTTTGTTCGATGAACTTTCACGTCTTCTGCTTGTGCGGAGATCTATTTTTTAAACACTTTGAAACACTTTTGACCTTGTTTTTGCTTTTTCTCTGAGTTATTTCTGGATCCTGGGGGGTCACTGTGGCTCTGACGCCTCTCACTACTGGCTGCTTGTCATGTTGCTGATGAACAGGCTGAAATTGATTGTGCTGGACTTGTCACAAAAATAAGAGCAACGTCAAGCAAGTCTGAAACGGAGATGCCGGAACTGAGGAAACAGGAGCGCAGTTGTGTTTTTAATCTTTTAGTAGCAGTGAAGAAAATGGTCGTCTGTACCTCTGTTGTCTTGTGTGATTTCTGCAAGTTTTATTTTATTTATTGCCACATTTACTTGCATGTTTGATCTGATTGGAGCCCTCCATTGGTGCCTTAAAACCGCTAACAGATATCACAGAATTGAAAATGGTGAAGATTATTTCTGACAGCTGCAATAACATGAAAATATAGATGGACGTTATTCAGTTGTTTACCACATTCGGTTCATGCACGGACGTGGACGAGATTCCAACAACAATATCAGAGAGGTACAGTCACTCGAACAATCACACCGCAGAAAACAACACCACTCAAAATATATTGGCTTTTTCCATTATGCCCTCTAATGCATACCGACAGGTTCTTCTTATTTGCGTTGACATTTACGTGTTTGCAATGATTACCAGCAAGTGATTGGAAACGACAGGAAGCACGATTGAGGCGGAAATACACTGTCAACATAAACAACTAAATTAGCAGGAGGAAACATTAATAAAATTGTTTTCTGGTCTTTGTGTGGAACCCACAATATTTACATAAATACAATCAGCATATTTTTACGGTTGGCTTGAGAAATTCCTTTCCATGTAAGGTGCTATGCATATAATGAGTATTGCAAGCCTATAAATGCTTCCCTAAATGCTCCCACAATGACCTCGGGTGGGTCTGTTCATTGAAGCAATATCAGTCTTGCGTCATATGTTTGCTGGAATAATGCCTGTCAACGTCTCAAGTGTCTTGAATCCGTTTTCATCCAAATAATCTGACATCGTTCAGGACCGACAGCCGGTCTCTCTCTCTCTTTTTTTCTTCTTTTTGTTTGTTTTCTTTTTGTTGTTGTCCTCGTCTCGTCGTATGATCAGCCCGTGGGCAGGTACGGGGTGTCACTGTGGTAGTTGTAGTCTGGACACACCTTCTGCACCAGCTTGTAGTCGGTGCTGTAGAAGGTGATGAAGATGCAGATGACTTTAAAGGGCTTGGAGCACAGCCAGGACACGTGGCTCTGGGTCTGCTCCTGCGAGCAGCTCTGCGAGGGGTCGTGGGCACACAGCGAGTTCCTGGTGCCCTTCTCCACCTTCTCGTACTCCACCCTGCAGTTGAACAGCTTGTTGTCCTTGGTCTCCAGAGCCGTCTGCTGCTGCTGCTGCTGGTGGTGGTGGTGGTATTGCTGATGCTGGACCTGGAACTCCACAGCTTTAGTTGGCGGAACGAGTCCCACGGATACGTTGCCCTGACCGGTCGAGTTGTGGCGGAAGTAGACGCTGAATGTCCCGTTACCGTGATCCACGATTTTGCCAGTGATGAGGAGGTTGAGCTTCACCGTCTTGATGTTGGAATGGAAGTCGCCCCAACCGAACATCTTCTTGAACTTGCCGGTCTTGACGATGGGCCTCCTCTTTGTCCTGGATCGAGGGTCGCGGGGGTTCGAGGCGTTGTAGAGCCAGTTCCACTGCTCCTGTTTGGAGAAGGCGTCGGCCTCGTCGTAGTTCAGATCCACAGAGGTGAAGTTCTCTTTGCCGTAGAGGGTCTGGGGCAGCAGGCGGCTGATGGAGACAGCCTTGCTGCTTTCAGTCCAGTGCGTCTTCACTTTGGATTTTGAGCTCTCTCTCAAGTCTGAATTTCCTGGACTCTGTGAATCAGCGCTGGTAACCTGAAAGAAAAAACACAATCACCATTACTTAAACATTTCAACTCAAAAGAGCTCCTAACTCGGACAAGGCTGCAGAAAGCCTGAGAATTAACTCTGGAACTGCATCGAATTACAAAGTGGCAGACATGAGGAGTATGCAGATTCTGTCTGTATATCAGAGCTTCGTATCAGATTCTGTCTGTATATCAGAGCTTCGTATCAGATTCTGTCTGTATATCAGAGCTTCGTATCAGCAGCAAATGTGACAGGAACTGGTGAGGAATGCCGAAAGCATTTTCTGTGATTAAAACCAAGTTGGAATGTCTCTTACAAAACCATTTAAACCTCCAATAACATGAGAAGGTTTTGCAGCCTCGGCGGACCAGACCAGACCAGTATCCTTTGGAATCACGTTAACTTCACACCGTTCACCAAATTGGTTCATTCAGCGAGCCAGAACACACACGTATATGGACACTGAGTGGTGGATGTCGCGTGTCTGACTTTCATGCGATAGATCGGAGATGCGTCTGGTTGCAGTCCAACAATTACTGTTGGTGTGTTGGTGTTAACTTGCTGGAACCACAATCTTTCCTTAACCTGACGTAATCCGGGGCTTTGCAGAATTGTCTGATTCGTCTGGCATTGGCGTTGGGTAGACGCAGGCATGCTGAGCGCTTTGTGGTTGAAATCTGTGGACACGTTTGGTAAATCCCGCTACCTAGCAAACACGATCTCCTATTTCAGCTGTTAGAGAACACCAACAAGCTTTATCCATCCACGAGCATCTCAGCACCTCGAACCAACGGCGTTCACGCCGTAACCGACTCTCGCAGTGTGCGAAACGTCTTGTGCCGGTTTGTCCTAATCAAGATTTAAGGGCATTCCTGCCATGCGTCCAGATGAATGAAGCGCTCCTTGGGTCCAGACATGATCCAACAGCAGACTATTACCTGCTGAATGTGGCCCGAATGGATGATTGATGATTCGTTCCGTGTCTCTCCTCTAACAATCACACAGATGAGAGGGCGAAGATCCCCCCCCCCCCCCCCGAGGCCCCGTGACAGTGATGTCCAAACCCCGGCCGAGGAACGTGACAGCAGATCTGTCTGCGCGACGCCTTTACATTTTGTACCTTCGCCCCGCGATCGATACTCTGAAAATAAGGTCTTCTCTCATGCAGAAGGTTCGCTGGATGACATTGTACTGTAGGCCAGAGAGTGCGAGGAGCTCTCGCACAGTGAGCGGTTTGCAGGAGTTGTGATCGTCCTCTGACGTGTGCGTTCATTTTGTGCACTCGGCTTCAGAGTGGAGGAGTTTTGAAAAGACGGCCCCCGGTTGTTTTTGAAGAGGCCTCGATGATAAATGACCTGATGTGGATCAGGCGTTAGTGGCGTTAGTGGAGACTTTGGCTCAGTAGCTGTAGCATCGCTCGCCTCTCTCCGAGAGGACCAACGTAACCTGAGCCATTTTAAAGAAGCCTTTCAAAACCCAGAAAGCGTTTGGAGATCTTTGCAGCACGCTGGTTTCATAACAGAAAGCTGCAGGACGGCTGTCGTGACGAGCTGAAGAGAAATGTGCATTTCCTGCAGTTTCTTTGCGCAGTGGGGCAGTCGAACCGTATTAATGAACACCTCCCTTTGTCTTCCATTGCTGGAAACAAAAGTCTGTCACGTTGGCCTCACTGGTGATGTATTGTAAAACGATAAAGTGAGCGTGAGGATGAGGGAGGCTTCCTGTTCAGGATTTATCTGCACCATTACAGTCACGCATAGCTCCTTAGGATGGAGAAGTTCAGTGAATTAGTATCGTGTAGACTATCAGCCGAGCAGCTGTGAAGTCGATTATGACATTACACCACCGGTCTTTATTCTTGGCTTTAACAATATTTCAGGTTTCAGCTTGTTTCAGTTTTTTATGTTAATTATAAAAGTGATAATGGTGCAAAATAATGTATTTTTACATAAATACAAGCAGCTGATTTAAAGGAGACATGCTGGTTTTCATGTCTCATACTGTCTGTCTGACTGTACCTGTATTCATTCTCGCTCCGTTTTAACACTTTGACGGGTTTAAACCTGAGAGACGGTCTATTTGCTGCGTAGTTGTGAACGTAAATCCTAACGGCTGGTTTTAAAATGCTGAATACGGGTTGTGTGTATTTCTTCATGGATTACTCGTTTTGATACTTTTACTATATTAATATATCCCTTAGACCTCCTTAATCATAAAAAAGACACAAACGGTACCTTTAACATCAACATAACCTCGGATGTTTCGACACTTTGTGTGTTGCAGGTCAAACGTATGTCAAGAACCTCGTGACCTTCTTTGCAAACACAACAGATTTTGTTTCAATGGATTTCTAACACTTGATCCCTTGCGAGTTGAAACGATCAATTTTTACATTATTTGCAGTAATCGTCTAAATGATCTTTGACCCCGAATCCAAACTGTAAGCCCCAAAATTCATTTCCACGAATTTTTATTCTATTCTGAGATAGATACTGAAGTCTCTAATGATCAAAATGAAGGAATCATTTTCACAGTGCGGTAATTACTGACGCTTCTCAGTGACGAGGTTTCAGTCTCAACGGAGTCCTGAAACCAGATCCAGGGAAACTGCTGTGAGCGTGGATACTAAATACAGTCTTCATGTTTTGAATCCTCTTGTGAGAGAAGATGTCTCTGGATTTTCTTCTGAGATTATCTGAAGTGCGTGCCCGGTCGTCATCAGACCCAAGTCCTTGTTGTTGTGGGGGGAAGTCGCTCTGTATGGTCCCCAAACTGTGACATGCAATTAGCTTTCATCTCAAGCACCTGACAGTCTCTGGATTAGAGCGCTCAGAGGCACATTCACAGAGACCCCTTCACGGATTAGAGTCCAACCTGTAATCCAGCCCGGGGAGATGAGGCAGATCAGAGGCAGACCTGACGAAAGCAAGGTTTATATCCAGAGCACAACACTCAGAGGGCCAAGATTTACCTCTAGAGAGAGCGAGAGAGCGAGAGAGGAGAAACAAACATGGCAGCGTAAAGGCCAGCGGTCACACTGTGATGGGTTTCACAGATGGTTTGTCAACAATGTTTACTTTTGTAATGTCAAACTATATATTTTGCACTTCGATTTATTTAACTGTCTATCTATATATTTTTTCTTTATTTCAGTCGTCATTAATGCAGCGTTCCCCGTGCTGTTTGGTTTGCGGTTGAAACGACGTAATACCGTCTTTTGACCGTTTGTCACAGGTTGTGTGTGTTTGAAGTGAGAGCAGTTCAACCAAAGATTCTCAGATTGTTTCATTTCAACATGTTTTAGTGTCCAGAAAAAGATAAAACATTCAAATATTTCACATGAAACAAAAAGGAAAGATCAGAGGAAAATCTGAATTTCTCAATTACGATCCAATTAACGGCCTTTTAACCGTCAGGTCGGCCGCTACCGAACCAGTGGTTCTGAATGTTTTTCACTCATTTACAACACGTTGTAAATCACACACTTTGATTAAGTTTAATTAAGACAGTGATGCTTCCCTCTCAATGAGCGCTTCATCAGACGTGATGTATCGCTGAAACAATTAGTCAATTAATGGATCAGGCGGAGATGAATCTTTGCAGCGTGAGGGATGCTGCTTCTCTTCGTGGTAGCGACTTAAATATCTTTCAGAAATCACAGCAATCATTGTCTCGACTGGATAATAAATGAGATCAGTGTAGTTGCAGCTCTAATGAAGAAGTTATCTCACCGTCGCTCAGGTGATCGGCATGATTAACAGTCGATCTAGTCTCTTTGATGGGACTGTCTGATACTCCACAAGGACACAATGTGTGGAATGTAGAAGATAAAAGCCACTGAGTTTGATAAGTGATGTGGAAATAAACTTTACGGTGTTGTTGTTGTTGTTACATACAAACACAATTTTCTTGCAAAGCTGTGGTTTGTGTTTGTTTGAGCTCTGCTAACAGGATTACAGTGAGAAGAGCCATGTTGGAAAATGTCAGCTGTTGGCTCATGTTGCAAAAAGCCAAAGACGCACGCACGCACGCACGCACGCACACACACACACACACACACACACACAGCCCCGATGGAGCAGATTAGTTCAGTCTTTGACTCTTACGCTGTTTCTTTTCCCTGAACTTCCACTTTGATCATTTTAATGCTCAGACTTAATGTTAAGGAGAAATACTTTTTCTCAGGTGTGTTAAAGACGTTTGTTGTATTTACTCTGGAGGTTTAGTGTTCTACTTACAGTTCCATACATACAGGGGACTCATGAGAAAGACTAAATAAATGTTAAAATCAAAGCATCAGAGGCCGTGATGACCAGGTTCTATTTGTCCGTAGTATCGCTTTAGTTCCTGTATTTCCCAAAATTCAAACAAAAGCATCTTTATCCCTCCGCCTACCTGCTAAACGCCTTTCAATACGCAGGCTTAAGAATCTGTGGAGTTTCTCTTTCATACAGACAACACACCAACTTACAGAAAGTCCTATCGGCCAAATGCAGCAGAGGGAAAAAAATAAATTCAATTTGCAATATATATAAAATATAGCGTCCCATTCAAAACACATTCAAACATATCTCCCAATCATATTTAGAGGCTTTCATTTCATGGCTCACAGTTATTCCAACTTCTTCAACCTGCAGTTTGTTATATACAGGTCCACCCCCCCCCCCCCCCCCCCAAAAAAAACATTTAACTGTCTGTTAATATTGTTCCCCTGGTTCGGTGTATGAGGCCGAATCCCTCAGCCAGATAACACACACAGCGTGGAGGCATGTTAGCACGAACCTAAGCGCTCTCTGCTCTCGCCGAGGCTGTGATAAGGCGCAGGCGTCCACTCTTTGAAACGGGAAGATAAACAACCCCGGCTTCCCTCGGGAGCTCGGAGGATATTCTATGGGCCCCCCCCCCCCCCCCCCCACCACCACCATCCCTCGAGCGGCCAACAAATTCCACCTTTAATAGAACCATCGGAGGAGCCAGATGACTCTGCGGTGGGCCGTACACACAAAAACCTGGCGAGGAAGAATGAAAGTGTGTGTCAGTTTTCATTTACCTGGACGCTGCGGCGCGGGGAGGATTTGTGAGTGCGACACTTCTGGTCTAAAAAGAGAACCGGGCCGAGAGCTGGATTTGGAGCTGCCACTCTGCAATCCTGATTGCACGGCAATTGCAACGTTCAGATATTAATAGTCGTCGTCCCTCTAATGTGTGCGTGAAACCCACGCTGCCAAAGTTTTCTGGGATTTATGTTCTGTATTAAAGTGATGGTGTTATCCAGAGAGGCTTAACGCGTGAGGAGCTATTCGGGGGTGAGAGGTTCAGCTCAAGGACACGAGGCTGGGATCAAACCTGCTGTGACCTTTCGGGGATGAGACGTTCACCTTTAATATCTCGCTCCACCTCACAGCAAACAGCATATTCTCTAATTCAGGACCTTCAGACGTACGTCTGCCACAATGCTCCAGCTCAAGAAGAACAAGTAGATATATTGGTTCATGAGATGTTTAGAAGAGATGTTCCTCCAGACAGGGCGGTAGTTGAACGAGTCCCCGGCGTGTCGATTCCGTGCACTTGGGATGCGATTGTCGTCGTAGTCGTTTCTAGTGAATTTAGCTCGTCTCGCCTCGTGAGGTCCCCCCGTGATCGAGCTGATGGATCAACTAAGAGTTTAGGGCGACGCTCTCCCACTGATATCAAAGTGTTACCTGAGGAGGGTCAGAGATGATGACAAATCACAACGTGTGTCGAGACATCACAGGCAGCTCGTGGCTGGAGCCGAGGTCCCATCACCGCAGCGGCGCTTTGAGAGGCCGGGGCACAATTATTACCGTGACTTCTGAGGAGGATAAATACTAAACGCGGTCCGACTGCAGGATATTAGAGCAGGGGCAGTTTGAAGACGGAGGAGGAGGAGGAGGGGGTAGGGGGGAGAGAGGGGGAGAGAGACTAGCCACCAGTTTTTCAACTTACCCAGAGGAAAAATGCATAATCATATTATTTCACACACGACTTGGTTCAAAGGCGGCCAAAATAAGTTTGTGAGGTTCCCATGGGTCTGTCAATCTGTTGAAGGAGCTGCAGGCGAAAGCTTAGGATGCACCGAGTACGAAACAATTATGATCATCCCATTAAAGCATAGCGAAGCAATTTGGAAGCCGAGTCTGGGGAAAAAAACACACACACTCCCATCAAGTGATGCTATGCGATCAGCTCGCACTACCAGGATGCTGCCGTCGATGTAAACTCACACACGTGATGATTGATGTTTGTCTTTATATCGAGACGATAAGGGAATCCATGTTCGTTAATGTTATTGCTCCTGGAATGGAGGAATCCGTGTTCTTTTGAAGCAGGAAGGCTTTCGTGAAGTAAAAAAAGAAGAAAGTGGGCCGAGGAAATGATTAGTGCGCTTAGTCAGCTGTGAAATTGAGTTTATGGTTTTCAAGACGGTGAATTCAATTCGACAATGGGTATTAAGTTGGAGAGAATAATTAATAGTAATTGACTTCTTTCCATCACTATGCAAATTAAACACAGATAACACTACGGGAGCTTTTTAAGGCCAGTCGAGTTTGTGAGGATTAAGTTGATGGGATTTTTTTGGTTGGAGGGAGGAGTCGCTCCTGCGCTGCTTTGATTGCTTTGTTGACAGATTCATCGGTGGGTGAGGGGTTACTGTCTTTGCCAGGATTAGAGGAATTGGGTTGTCACAAACTGTCTCGCAGCATTCTGGTGTGTTTGTCAGAATGGACTCGGGCTGTTCTCCGCCGTACTGTCAAATCCATTCCTGTTGAAGTGTGTCTGTAAGGGGGGGGGGGGGGAACATCCAGCGGGATCTTTTTGTGTGCGGGTGGATTTGTCAAGATGCAGGTTTGGAAAGCTCACGTTCACACTGACATTTAGTTAATTTGTGACGATATTAACGAGTCGATGCATGGAGCGCTTCAACATCTGGTTTGTGGAGGTGAGATTTATCATTATAGGGCGAAAATGTAAGGAAAACATTTGAATGGCAAGCCTTTAATCTCCCATCACACAATTAAAATTAGTCTGAAATCAACTAAATTACATTTTGCGTTACATTTGAAAGCAAAGAGACATTGAACTCACCAGAGAGACGACTGGCAGCAGCAGAGCGGCAGCCCACAGACATGTGGTCGCCATGCCTCCTGGTGGAGCGTCCCCCCTCATGTCAAACTGTCCTTGATCTTCTTCAGACGCAACACAAAACAAACCTCCCTTTGCTGAACTATATAAGAGTGAGGAGAGGCGGTCCTGAGGCGGGAGAGGGGAGATTCAAGGGGGGGGAGGGGGTCAGATGTCTGCCGTTTAAAAAAACGCCTCAAGTGTCTTCTGGGGAGGTTTGAGTTGCACGGCGGCGAGAACCGAGGTGTTTGTACATCTGAGTGTCAGTGTGGAGGGATGTTTTATATAGTGCGCTTTGAGGTTCAGAGAGGCAGGGAGGGAGGAGGAGGCAGGGAGGGAGGAGGGAGGAGGGAGGGAGGAGGAGGAGGAGGGATGGGGAGACAAATAGAGTGAGCGAGGAAGGGGGGAGCAGAGAAGGAGGTTCATATTATTGACTTTTGAGAGGCAACTTTTCTTGTGGCGTCGTCGGGGGCTGACATCTAGTGGCCGTCTGCTGCGTTTGTTCTTGAGACGCTGTGGACATCGGTCGTGATGACCTCATGGTGGGAAAGCGTTCAGTGACGGCTCATTCTCTCACCAGACCCCCAACAAAGCGCAGATCTTTCATCTACATGTAGTTTATAAGTTTGAGTTTAAAAACTGGACTTGTTTTAGCTTTTGCTAACATTTGTTATGAATGATGACTCATTAAGATTAGGCTATTTAAGTTTTTAAGCCAAATAACAAAGCTAATTTATTCTGTGATTCTTTATGTTTTTTAATTAGGTTTATCAGGTTTTTGCCACAAAAACTAAATGACTAAACTTAACTTCTACTAATTATTTTTAAATAAATAAATAAAATGAAGTATAATGATAATTAAATAATGTCTAATTGACATTTTGGACTTTTGTATAAATTTAAAAAATGTTTACGGTAACGATTTAACACAAAATTGAACACAACTGCCAAAAAAGCAGAATGTGAAATACAGTTACCACTTAGCTGCAGACTTTTATTGAATATTTAAAAGCTCTTTACCTTGTTGATACATTAACACTGACATGTAAGTCTGTGACTCTTAAATAACAGAAGTTCTCATCATCCCTAATTGTAATCTTTTAACCTTTAACCTCTGATAACACTGTCTCTACCGCTCTCCGGTTCTCTTAGATCAGCACCGTCTGCGCTGCTGCCGCTGTGTGCGCTGTTAGCACCGTTAGCTGGCGTGTTGGGAGGCCTTAGATACGCTCTGAAGTTCAAATGTCAGCACCTTTCGTGACTTAATTCATGTCTGTTCCACATTAAAGGACGTCTAGTGATGCTCTTTATTTTACTCATTGTCAAATTCCATGAAAAGACAAAGAAATGCAGAGACAGACGAACCATCGCTGGTGTCTTTTCATGGGATTTGTTGACAATAAAGAAAGTATGTAAGAAAACACGAGCCGTATCCTATGCCAGTTTAAACATTAAGCTCTCTTGTGAACATAGAAAGAAAATTACAAAGATGTCTTTCTGTGTGTTTACAACCGTGTTATTTATTGTCAGTAATTCTTCCCACACGTAAACAACCTGTACAGACACGGCCGAGCCTTTCCTCTTTTCCTCTTTTTTTACCCTCTTTTCCTCTTTTCCGTTTTTTTTCTTCACAACATACAACTTGCATCATGATCACAACAATCAGCAATATCACACACCCACTTCGCAATATTCAAACTAAACATTTTCTGTGCAATACAAAATAAATGTACACATACTTCGATTTTTTTTTTCTCCAAAAAAAATTAAAAAAATTGCTGATATTTACAAAATCCCACAACAAAGAAAAGTAAACATTCTCCACACCAGTTTGCTTTTACGTCGAACTCTTGTTATGAACACGTATCCTTTTTGTACAGATCGTTTCTTTAAATCTATTTTTCACTTCATGTGGTGACTGAAAAACGACAGAGCACCTAAGATACGCATTACTACGTGAAAACCTTTTAAAAACTCAGAGGTATACTTTGCTAAGTGACCCCAAAAGAAAATGTAGTTTTCTTTGTGTACATGTAATATAATGTGCCCCATTCAAGTGTTAATACTCTATTACAGGACTGTTAGTACTTATCGTCAGTAAGGCAGAAATGACATTTGCATGGTTTAAATTTATTGTTTCTTTTTCTTTAATTGCTGCAAAGTTTCAGCTTTTCCACAATGGTAAACAAAAGTAGAGATTTTTTTGAATTTAATCAGAATTTTTATGGGTAAAAATAACTTTAAAGCCGGCGATTCATTAAATAAAGTCCCCTGTTGATATCATAGTTCAATCTTTAATGATCTGATCTGGGCAGGAATAAAAGTGATAACACCAGACAAAATCTACAAACCACAAAAGGTACTTTACTACAACCCAAAAAATCAGCTGTGAGAAATAAACTCTGTACATATATTCACTTGAGATCCACATCTGTTTTGTAGAATGTGACGTCAAAATATCTTTTGCCGTTGTTTTTCTTTGAGCGTTGGCAGCTGTTCCTCTGCTCGGTGGGCTTCTCTGTGGAAGAGGCAGTGTTCTATGGCAAGAGAAGGTAGAAGTCACATGTGCATATCATGCTGCACTAATATAGTGCAATGTAGAGCCTGAAACAAAGAGGGTGGAGGCGGAGAGGCTGTAGTTTCCATAAACAACTCCATCAGCATCGTGCGGATCTGTTTATCCCACAAACACGGGCCGTGCGCCTCTAAATCAAGCAGAAAGAGGAGAAATGCCTCCCTTTTGTTCGAGACCGTGGAAGAGATTTGAGTCAGAACCCAGTTGAGGATTGAGAAAAAGGAATCCAAACCTTTTTATGGAGATTTTCCTCTCCCTCCTCCTCTTCCCCGCGGTGACTTTTGGCAACGTACGAACCGTCGGAGCATCCGAAGCCTCCGGCTGCTCAGCATTTCTAGGGACAAGCGGAAAAGCGCGGGGGAAGAGTTGGAGCTTCAGAGACAGACTGTCTTCTGCATCCAGACTCCTGCAGCGCAATCGCTTCTTTTAAGTGGATGTGAAAAAAATAAAAGGCATTTCATTGAAGACGGTGGAAGGTCACGAAGGCTCTTGCAAAAGGAAATACTTTAGAACGGGTGATTGAATGGAACTTGAAATGGATAAACCCCACCACTGTCTCTGCCGTGAGAGGATTTACTGTAACGTCTCCGCTCTGTGACGTGTCCCTCCCCACGATGAAGTGGGTCTCCGTGTCCTGGAGGACTACATGTCCGTGTCCCCGTCGTAGGCCAGAGTCAGAGGTTTTAGTCGGTTGTTCTGTTGCCTCTGTCTCTGAGGTCTCTTTGGCTTTTTGCTGTGTGGAAAGATGAAAACAGGACACGTGTCTGAGCTGTCAGTTGTGGCTTATATACAAATAGGCTTCTTGTGTCAAAGTGTATAATGTATTCAATACATTTTACATCCACCTCTCTAGAGCAGAGGTCTTAAAAGGGAAAAGTGCTTCTAATGGAAATTTACTTTTTTATGGCGTACAGTACTTCTAACCCTGTATTGCTGTGATCTCTTCTTTAAACCTGCAACGCTCATGAAGAAACCTTGGACCCTCTTGAGTGTCACGAATATGTATTTCACTAAGAAGTCAGAATAGCATGTCGAAGAAAGTCATTAATAGTATATTACGTCATATAATTAAAAAGTCACAATATATTACTGTTATTCCATAAAGTCATAATACACGTTAGTGCTGATATACATTTCGTTGGATAACTTTGTAGTTTATTGTGAAAGTGAGACGGAAATATATTTGGTTGTATTTGTGCACTTCCACCCTGAATCGTGTCCTTGTTTTGTAAAACGCTGAAGAAGCGCTGCTCTGGAGAATGGCTGTGAAAGACGGTACAACTAATACTCACTTCTTGTCTCTTTTGTTAAATCTAATTTGTTCCCCAAAGAGTACAGAGACGTGTGATCTCCAGACGATGGAAATGCTTCGAAATATAAATTCTGGAAAGTTGTTAGAGACGATCAAAAGAAACGTCTCTGAAGTTTCTGTGATGTACTTGCTGACATTTGGTTTATTACAACAGTACTGTCTTTCTCTGACTGATTGGTCTACTATGATATAACAATGTAATGTGGAAGCTGAATACAGAGAAATAACATCGATACGCTTCATGTGTAACAAGGATAATGAGCTCTTGATTTGGCGGGAGATGAAATGGGAGGAAATGAAGATGGAATGTGTCGCGCTACTTCCTCGTACAGCCACAAGGGGGCAGCATGGCATCATGCAGCAACATCCACGTCTGTTTCCTGCATTCATCCCCATGTGTCTGCTGCTGCAGACGTAGATCTGTGCTATCTGTGGAGGAAAGTACTAAAGCACTTTCAACATACTTGTACTTGAGTATTTATATTTATATTTACTGCTTCTTTATACTTCCACCTTACTTCAAAGGAAAATATTGTACTTTTTACTCCAGTTTATTTTTAAACTTGTAGTTACATGTTGTAAAACATGTAATATGAAATTATACTCCCTATGGGACAATAAATCTACTTCTTTGGTGTTTTTTTAAATACCTCCTCCCTCCGCTGGTGTCACCAAGGGATACTATGCTAAGCTAATATGCTAATACAGTAGATTCTGTTTACACCCTCTGGTTAATAAAGGGACCCACGATTGTTTGTTTGTTTGCTCACATGGGACATGTGTTTAAATATATTTCATCGTGTGTGATAAAGGACCATGTGTGGACTCAAATGTGTGGACCCTCCACATCCTCATTAGCTGCTGCTGCGGCTCTGAGCCAGCTCTTGGCAATCGGGACGGGTGTAAATCATCTCGTGTGCATTTTGGCCCATCAAGACCACCGTCCCGTTGGCGTCAGACTCTTGGGCCTGAAGAGAGCGATACACTTTGGCACAGGAGCTGCTGCTCTCACACACGAGGACGGCATGAAGGAAGCAAATCAAAGAAACGACGGTGATGTGAGGGCGGCTGGAGGACAGGGCGAGGGTGCTGTAACTCAAAGGTTGAGGGACAAATGGCTTTTTTGGTTTCATGAATGAGGATAATGATAAATAGGGGGAATTAAACTCGTCAACTCACCAAGCTAGGTATATCATAGACACTATGAATATGAGGAGCACAAAGGCTCCGGCTGCTACACCGTACACCCACATCTTCAGCTTCCCATCTGTGGAGGAGGAGGCTCGTCAGTTCGTCTCTCTCTTTACACTGACAGCCGTAAAAAGCTGCAACAATTCATTCTGAGAGAGCGTAAACATGTCGCTGCTGCTGCTGCTTATTTCGCCCAGTGGCACGTAATTTACAGTGTCATGATATTGTATGAATCAGGTCCCATTAAAACACTTACTGGTTCCTACTGGTCCAGTGGAGCAACAACATTGACATCATAACATCTTCTCATGATTGGATTCAAGTCCAGAGGTTCATCGGAGGCTCATTTCAAGTTCAATCAACCGACAGGAATCATGTCAACACGAAGACAACAGGCAACTTATTTTCATGCTAAACTTGCACATTTTTATAATCTTTTCGTCAATTATCAGTATCTCCTAGAACAACAAGTTCAAGTAACACAAAAATAAAAAGATGCCTTCTTATTTAGATATCGAGCTACTCGGCAGTTTGTAGTAAAAGTCGTTAAAATTTGCTCCACGTTTACAAGCTGCAACATCACTGACGCTCACACATTAATGGATCAATGATCATAATCCAATAATGAAATATACGTTATTGTGAAATACCAGTACTTCTCCTTCTGGCACTTGAATGCTCGTTCTTCTGTACTTTAGGAACTGTAGGATAAAATACATTCCTCTTCTCTACAATGCCCAGTTGTTTTCTACCACTGCACCTACATGTGAGTCTTTCATTGGTACCTGGTTCATACAATGACATTAAACTGCATAAGTTATTAATATTACCTTTTTTCATCAGGGAAAAGCATGTTTCAGATCTTACTGTCATGAAGTATACCAGCAAGAAGTGTGCAGCAAAAACAAGCAAAGGTTTGGAAGATAAAGGATACGAGGGTTCCTGCTCCTGACAGACGTGAACTCAATCTCTTCTGCACTCTGTAGTATGAAACTTCTGCACTCTTGCATCCTAAACGTTTCTGTTGCTGTCATGCACCATCAGTCACGACGCAAGGGTGCAGATGCAGTTCTCACATGTTAATGTAGTTCAGAGCAGGTTCATACGCCTTCTTAACTTTACCTCAAGGATTACGCGCTGCTCTGCAGGAAATAAACCTTTTCCCGTCAGATGAACTTCAACAGACGTAGCGGCCACTTGTTTTTCTTATCGAGCAGTGAAAGTAGGAATATTTTGAAGTCTATTTTGAAGTTCCTGACGGGTTCTTGGGGAGTTTTTCTTTATCCAGCGCGAGCGCCCAACGACGGAGGATGTTGTACGAATGTAGGACGGAAGGTGAAGTCACCTGAGGTGACCTGTGATATCGGGCTGCACTAATTCATTGAATTGAACCTGAACTTAAAACTTGCGCACACATAAAAGGTCTTTAGAAATGATGTGTGCTTATTTACCACCATCCATCTCAGTAAGATGACTATTTGAATGCATTACAGGTCTGATTTACAGTCGTCATTACCTGGAAGTGTTCGATTCTATCTTTGTGAGGTAATAACACTCTCACGCTAACATTTCTCAAAATATAAACGAGCCACGTCGGTATCCTTTTGACTTCCACTCCGCTTCAGACTCTTATATTTGCGGTGTTTGTAATCGCGTCGTGGCAGCCGGGAGATAGGAGCCTCTGAAGAGTACATCAAGAGTTCGTTCCACAAACGTGACAGTTAAGAGATTAAAGGTTTGCATTTGACAGCAACAAAACACAATTCTTCACGCCGGGATGTGTCTCTTGCATTTCTAATTCTTGTTGTGCGCACTGTGAAGTCATTTTGGTAAGAGCTAGCGTACGTCGGACTGATCCTGAGTGTGGTCATGTGGTCTGACCTGGTCCGTGAGGCTGCAGGTACCAGGTCCGCCCGGTGCGTCCAGGCTGGATGGTGGATGGCGAGGTGGGGTTAATGGCACGACTGGTCTTCACATCCCCCTTCTTGTCCCCCGCTGTGGGGATCTCCAGGATCGGGATGGGGGCGCACTGGTCCAGCCGCCCGGTGGACGACAGCACCTCTGTGAAGCCCTCCTCGCACATGCATATAGCGGCCTGCAGGGGGCAGCGCAGAATCATGTTTGGTTTTAACTGCGGCTACAGTACATCAAGGGAGTGACGGGCCGTGTCTGCATGGAAGGGAATGAACCTAGATGGGGTTGGTACGGCAGAGCCACCGACCTGATGCTCATTAAGATAAATACATCAGCTTCCAAAACCATTCACAGCACGTCTGTGAACTGCAGTTATTATACGGAGACGTGTTTCTGTTATTTGGCCTAAAACAAGTGGGTGGACAAAATATTAGAAACACAAACAAAGTGGTCGTACATTTGAATCAACACCTCTCTAAAAGGGTTTCAACATAAACTGAATAGAACATTTATTGAGGTCGGACTCATCGCAGCACTGTTGCATTAGTTTTAGCTGAACCCAATAAACCGGAGCGTCTTTGTCGTGCTGGTCCGGGGATTGAACCGGTGACCTCAGAAGTCCTACGCTGACATCTCATCAGATGATTGTGACCTGCTTTACTCTGGTCATTAAGTCTGTCTGCTCTACAAACCAATACGGCTGATACCCAGCCTTCACTGCCAGCTTCTAAACATACAAGCTTCAGATCCACCAGCTGCTGTATCTGGTGAGCATCGACACCGTTATCCTCATTTTGATGAGTGACACTGCGAGAAAATGGCCTTTACATCTTCATGCTGCCATCATTTCATTCCCTGCTGCATTGAAATCCAATGGTGGCAGCAGTGTGTCACGGTGACATTCAGCCAGAGAGCCTGTGCTTCCGTGTTCACGTCTACAGCAATGTTTTTACGCTGTTTACAGTTGTTCTCTACGAGATAATCTCTTCATTCGTTTGATTGGCTGTCAGGACAGCGAGAGGAAAGAGCCGCTCACCTCACTGCAGAAGGACTTCGGCATGAGGCAGGGAGGCTCGCAGGAGCTGTTGTCCACCGGAGGGTTCAGAGGAGGACAGCCTCCTGTGTGCAGAAGACGACAGGATCAAAGTCATCAGCTTTTTAGGGAACGCAATGAGCATCAACACCATCAGTGTGCTGCTCTCAGTACTGGTGTCACCTCAAGTAAGAACATCTACACGTTTCATATTATTTAGGTCTGCTTCCTCTTTGTTTTTAGAGCTGAACCAACAGTTTGTAGTCTAACAATGTTTAGTTCCAGCATCTCAAACGTGAATATTTGCGTCGTCAGTGTTTTCTGATTAAACTGCAACTGGACAGCTGCTTACCGGTAACGTTGAGTCCGTCGGAGCGCTGGCACCAGACTGAGGCCCGAGTGGAGTTGAGACGACCGCTGCTGAACCATTTGTACTCGTAACATTCGCCCCCTGAGAAGGAAATAAAAAAGAATCAATATCTGTAGAGACTGTACACAGGGAGTCTGCAGTGAAGACCATTCATCATGAGAGTGACGGATTAATAAAGCGGCTGCTAAGTTGTGCTTCTATAATAGGCTGCTGTCACATAATATCACCATCAGTGTGTCTTCACAGAAGGGTCCAGTTCAATGTTTTAATCTTCACTAAGAGCTTTTGCTTAATGACTTTCTATCAATGCTATTATGACTTTATCAATATCTGCATCAGTGCAGTAAATGGCCATATTTCCCTACGGAGGTCTGTGTAACCAATCATCGGCCCGGCCCATTCGGCGAGCGTAAAATTAACAATTTCACCTTGAACAAAGGAAAGATCTGTTCTCCGTCTCCTGGCTACAGCATCGCTGCTCCGGCTCGATCTGCGGCTTTCACAGGACCAACTTCACCCGATACACTCTTCACTTTCCTCATTTCTTACTCTTCCCTTGGTACAGGAGAGGCCGTTTCTGAAATGTGCTAAATTATCATTCAATCACTCACTTCAGCCGGCACCTCCCACCATCTTTATTGGACATTGGGACTTTCACTTGTTGTGGAATATTTCTTAAACTATTCGGGAGAAAAGTGTAAAGTGTTTTCAAATCAATGGCAAATGAAACAGAGTTCTTGGTGAAGGATCAAAGTTGTAATCGTCTATTTATTTGCTTGCAAAGAGAACACAGTCTCACAGATGCATCACCGTCATCTGCAAGAGGTGCTCTGACGACACAGTCAAATGCACGGACATTTATGCTCAGCCAGCATGCTGTTATCTTGCATCGCAAACAAGAATAAACAAAGAAGACAGAAGAAGAAAACAAGTCAAGGCAGATGTTTTCCTTTGAAGCACAGTGTCCTGTCTTTACGATACCCTGAAGGCGCTTTAAGGCCTGTTTACAAATCCCTTATTTATCAGTTTGCCCCACAATAAACCATGGAGACACTCAGCCAGATGCTTCCTTTGATGTCACTGTGACCTGGTCAGAGAGTTAAGTCACAGTATTGCAGAGACGGAATGAACCTGTTGTACCATCACACATCATATATGCCTAAAGAGGGTCATGCCCTTCAGCTGATGCCCATCAAGGAAATACCGTAATCAAGACCTCTGTGTGTCTCCGTCTTTGAAGACAGAAACACTGCACAGGATAACAGATAACAAGACACCTGGATGCAGAACTTACTAGACTCATCGACTGAAACAAGGTTTGGTGCCTGCACTTCTAAAGACTGACATTCTTTAACCCTAAAGCATAAGACTATGACATATTGTCCCATAACACACGACTATTGAAACATGTCAGAGGAAGAGCCACTCTGAAAGCAGAAATACTGTCAGTAGACAAAGCAACAAGCGGAAAGCCTCTTTAAGAGGAGACGCTGATTTTAAAGCCTTTTCATTGACAAACGATGAATTAAAACCACGCGGATAAACAACTATAAATGGGTATGTAGGGATGTTATACCAACATGTTTATTGTGTGTCCGTCACACACATTCATACAGAACCTTCCAAAATCATGAAAACAGAGTCACGAATGAGTGAAAACAGTGATTGTTATTCAGATGAAGTGGTCAGGGACTACACAAAACCTTATGTTTCACTTTGCAGCCACGCTAGCGCCACCAGCAGGTAGACCTGTAGCATCTAGGATACACTTCAACAGTCTCCCCATCACTTACAGAGCACTTCACGGTCAGGCTCCGGCTTATGTAGCTGATCTCCTTCGCCCCTATTCACCCGCCCGCACTCTCAGGTCAAACGCTCGAGGTCTTCTGTCCCACGCACACGATGTAAGAGCCGTGGTGACCGAGCCTTTGAGGCAGTGGCCCCGTGGTGACCGAGCCTTTGAGGCAGTGGCCCCGTGGTGACCGAGCCTTTTAGGCAGTGGCCCCGAGGCTCTGGAATGCTCTGCCTGCAACTCTGCAGACAATTAGTATGAAACACAGTTTCTATTCTCCTCATCTGGCTGCCCCTGAGCTCACTGACCCCTCTGATCGATCCACGTCCCCTCTCCGTCTATCCAGGGAAACAAACACCTGATACTTGTTGTTCAGGAACAACGATGTTCTTTTAATAAGCAAAAGTCAGCCCGCAGCCTAGCTGGCTACATAATACACTGTATGATAAATTCAATTCAATACATTTTGTAAACATACGACATCCTCTGTCCCGGGACCCTCACATTGGAACAGAACACCCCCGAACAAAACCCTTTAACGGGGAGAAACCGTAGGGAGAGCAACAGAAGATCAATGTGATAGATGTGCACACAATGAACAACATCATATAATTACACCAGTCAATGCATATGGTATACATTATTAATATAATGAGTCGTTAATAACAGCAGCAGTGGATATAAAAGTATAATAACGATAATAAAAGCATGTATTATTAATATTATGCACATAAGCTTAGAGTCTAGCTCACTGCCATGTTTAGCTGCCTCGTCTGCTCGTCTTTTCTTTGGGAAATATCTGAGAAAACTGTTCAAAACTGTTGAAATGAACTTGTAACATGCGGGGGAGGGGAAGAGGGAATCTCGCATGTTCAGTAGCAAACCTGTTGTGCAGCAACAACCGTGTACGTGTTGAGGAAGTGGATCAGATGATTGATCGCGTAATGTTAGTTTTTTTTGTGGCTGCAGAGCGGAATCACTGGTACAATCACGAACAACATCTCACATTTGATTCCATGGAAAAGAGATATCGCTCTTATTAACGACCAGTTCAGTGTGAATGTGTATGTACAGATAACAGGCTTGTCCTCCGCATGTGGCAAAACAAACCGTTCCGACCCGCGGAGCAGAGAGAAGAGGAGAGAGACGGGTATCAGATGCAACAGGACTCAAAGCGCTGATGTGGTTTGTGCCACAATCATTAGGCTACTGGGGCGCCCACACAAAATTCATTTTTAATGGAACTGTTTGATCTCCCTCCCCCATCTCCTTAGCCTCCCTTCCTCTGTCATAGCCCTCCTTCTTCCCCTCCCTCCTCTCTCTCTTCCTCCTGCGCCGGTCTTGCCGGGCCACTCCCCCCTCCCCCCTCCCCCCTCCTCCCCCGAGCCTCGAGTGATGCTGTGGAACCAGGTCAGGCTGGTGAACACTGCTGGGCTGTGTACAGTAGCCAGGGAGGGAGGAGAGGACGAGTGAGAGGCAGGGGGAGCACGGGGGTGGCTGCTCTACAGAGTGAGCCGGTGGCTAACGTGCATGCTGCGCTTTGGTGGCGGTAGTGACTCGCAGCCCACGCTGCACCGAATGGGTGATTAACCCGCCGGGGGAACCGCACAGATCACAACAGTAAACGAGCACACGGGGGCGTTTCCTCCACTTGGAGATCTGACTGGAGGAATCCCAACTGGGGGGGCGGCGATGGGCCGAGCGTACAGATGGAAACACAAAGGGATGGCTGTCGTTAGCGCTCTAGTTTCCCCCGTAATGTTTGGCTACCGAGGTGGATCAGTGCTTTGCACAGTCACCTGGCAGGAAGGAAAACCTTCATCTGATTCCAGCCCGCTAATCCCTTCTCCCCACACTCAACATGTTCTCTCTGTTGGTTTCTCCTGGTGCTCCAGTTTTCTTTCACAGTCCAAACATGCAGCTTCCGATGGATGGAAGCCGAAACAGCCTGCAGGTATGACCCTGAATGTAAGTGTCTCTCTGTGTTAGCCCTCTGATGCACTGATGAATTCTCCATCACGTTTCCCGGCTGCACTTCTCAATGATCATGCGTATTCGGACTATGTGGGCGAAGCAAAATGGATAGATGAATCAGAGTTTGGGGCCGCTGGCTTGCTTGCGAGCTAATTTGCATGTACGGAAATGAGCTAGCACTCATTAGAAGTGCTCTCACCTGAGCAGGGCTGAGACTCCCACGCCTGGTCCGGACAGAGCTGCAGGTTCTCTGGCTCCTGGGCCAACACGGCTCGAGAGCGAACCTGAACCGAACAGAAGTCCACGCCGGCCCCCTTCACGCAGATGCTCACACACGAGCTCCAGTCCGACCACTCCATCAGGTAGCATTCACCTGCAAGGGAGAAGAGGCGAAGTACATCATCGGATGAAATGTAAGACAACAAAACAGCACCGTAAAGGTCTGAAGGCACTACCTCCAAACTACAGTGAGGTGTGCGTTACCATCAATTAGATTAGATGTGTAATAACCAAACTTACATCTTCAGCTTGGTCTTCATAAAGGAATTCAACACTTTGAGGTTGGACACCTCTATGACCTGTGCAGAAATTGCTCAGTCTGGCTTTGAGTCATATCTTAAATCTTTTAATTTCCTGTAAAAGGGTGCAGCCTCCGATCCTCAGGGCGGCCGTCCAGCTCCTCCACAGTTTAGGACTGAACGGTGTTGTTGCCATCAGGGCCCACATTACTTGCAAAGACCCGCGAGAGGAACTTCAGCTGACGGAGTCAGTACTATCTCAGAATTCACAGATCAAATGTCTTTTAATTAAATTTCACATTTAAAGGTGTTAAATTCCAGCCCGCCTACGTAAACAAAGCACAGCTCGGATTACAACGCACACAGAGGGAAATCGACTCCATCACTCCACTATATCGCTATAAAGAAATTAGCCGTTAAATCAATATTCTGAAATTTGAATTTAGCGCCTTTAATTTACTTGCATCCTCAGTCTCGTTATGTCTTCTTGTTATTACTCATTTTCATAGCTTTTAAATTACTTTTAAACGATGCAAAGATATCTGCATCAGTGTGGGTGTCCTGATGAAAATCAGATCTTCAACTTTGGCAGTGCTAAAGCGATACTTTACTGTTCATCTGTGGATGACAATGGATTCATCTGGGTGAGGTGTGCACGTCGTATCACGACGGTTGAGATGAAGAGCTTCAGGAGGAGGAAGGTGTCCGTGTGACATGGGAGTGCAGGTTGTTTTTGATCACAGCTGACAAGTGCAGCTCATCAAACAGCAGGAGAAATAGACCACGGGTCAAGGGTGGCAGTGCATTAAAGTGTGTGTGTGTGTGTGGATGCAACCTGCCAGATTTCCCAAGCTGTCCCCGGTCCTGCACAAACAGCCCTTGAATTTCCTCCCAAACGGCACCACACTACGCCCGTGCACAGAACGCGCTCCGTGCTTGTGATTGCTGTTTGATGCTTCAGCTCTCCTGCAGTTTGGCAGAAGGGGTTGGACTGACTTGTTATCTGGGGCAGCGTTTCTCAGTGTTTTCCATCTCAGGGACCAGCAAACATCTGATGAGCTTTTATTTTTTTTCACAAAATGAGAATTCTGCCAGTGGAGACACATGCCACACACTCTCTAAGTGCCAAACGAAATGAAACCGTGGTGAAGGGGAACATTTACTGTCCTCTACGTTCTAGAGAGAGTGAATGATGAAAGATCAATGATGAACCAAAATAGACACGTAGCACTTTTGGAAATTAACTCCACATTTGTATTTCGTTTTTTGGCAGAAGCACGAAACAATAATTCTCCCTTCGGGGACGGCTGACACGGCGAATAAGAGATTTATATTTCAGCTGCACTGTGTGTGAAAACACACCCTTATTTATCAGGCTCAAGCACAAATTGGGTGTTCGGTTTCCCATCTTTTCTCTTTGAAATGTTTGTAGATTTGCCCTATTTACCTAAAAGAAATGCTGATATTCACGTCTTTGTGTGCAGCACAGTGTCAGGGTGCATCTGGAGAGAGTGAGGAGCGTCGCTGCGGTTGTGTGGAGGACAGTAAAGCGTTGGACAGAGTCCAGCTCACCTGTCTGTCTGCTCTCCACGCTGCAAAGCTACAGAAAACCCAGCAGCTGACAAGCCTCCGTCACAACGCCTGACAACAAGTCATCAGATCCACAACCTTTGACGCGATACTCCCATCTGTGAGATTCTCTCTCTCTCTTCTTTGAGAGTTGAGGGTCGGCATCTATGCGGATATTGTGCTGTTTTTTTTGCAGTGCAGGGCTGAGACATCAACTAAAATTGACTAAAAGGAAAGAATATGATCCGCTTCTGATTTTAAGATTTCTAATTAATGCTGATAAAGTTACAGTCGACTCAAGAAGCCAGAGGGGTTGGTTACTTGCTCATGAACCCTGTAATGAAATTAAACGATGCATCTGTGTACTGTGTAACATCTCACAGCTTTTGCTTTGCGTTGTCGTTCATCATGTAAATCACAACAGATGTCCAGCTCAGCACAAAGACCGAATCACTCACCTCAATGAAAAACAGTGCCGGTTGGTGGAGCACCAACCCTGGCAGGTCGGAGGGTTGGGTCCCTGCTGGGGTGACCCATGCTGAAAATGTGTGCACACATGGCGCACTAACAAGCGTTGGGTGGAGGCAGGAACCACATGGCACATGGCATCGGTCTTGTGTTCTGGTTGTACAGTTTAGATGGTGTATATCACACAAGGCTTTAAACACACAGAACTATGTGCAGCCTGAAAGCAGAGTCAACAGATCCGTTCTGGTCCGAAGAACTTAAGACATCTCCACATGTTGAAGCAGAGTGATTGTGGCGTTAAGAGGATGGTGTCGTTGTTTAATGGTCTGTAGTGTTTACCTCGTGTGTGGAAGCTGGTTTCAGACAGTTCAGGGCAACGTGAGCGGCTCTGTGCAGCTCCTAAGTGGATCGGGTTTCACAAACTCTCGCCAACGTGACGGAAGACACGTTACGTTTACCAAACACCTCGGTCAGCTCTCTTCTTCAGAGCCTTTCAAACGTTACATTGTTTGAACAGGCAAGTAAACCGGGTTATGTTGGAACATCTGTGATATTTTCCATATCTTCCAGATATTCTTCTTGTAATTCTTATGCGATAAATCGAACAAATAAATAAACATTAAATACAACTTGAAACCCTCATTCATGTAAGTTAATACGTTGCATGTATCGTTCCTCCTGATTCATGTTCAAAGATGCACTGAAGGAATGCACGGCTGTTTTTCTCGTGTAGCAAATGGACTCCATCTGCATTTCGTCGTGTTGCATAATGACAATAAATTATCCTTGAAATGTGCCACGTTAACTTCCTCATAGTGAGCACACCGAGCTCTCAGCTGCACCTCAAATCAAAGGCGCTCTGCCTATAATCAACGCTGGAAACACTCCTGTCGCTTCTCCTCTCAATCAGCATCTCCATTGAGATGTGAGAGGAATAAATGCATAAAATCTACAAGTTATTGTCATTTACAGCACAGCAGATTGTTATTCAGCGAGGCTGTCGCTCAGCTTGCCATCCTGTCTTCTGTAGAAGCCTTTAGGGGTTTTGTTGTCTTGCCCACTCAGATTATTGACTGCAACCCTCTTCTCAGTGTTATGCTATCTGTGTGTGTTTTAATCACTTTGCGTCCACGTTTCTAAACTGCACAAATGGAATAAACTGAATTGATGAGGTCACAGCTTCCATTTGGTTTCGCCTCTCTGGTCCATTTCACAGGAAGAGCAGGTGGTCCGAGTAGTTTGAGGCTTCCACATCAAACATTAACTAGTTCCTGACAGCGGAGCCTCTGGTGCTTCAACAGACACAGCTGGTCGCTGGTGGGAGGCCAGTGATCGTCTTCTGACCGCTGCACTCGTTTTTTGCAACGATTACTCAACTAAACGATTCGTCGATTGAGAAATAAATGATCTGTAACTATTTACATAATGGTCAAACGGGAGAGAATGCGGTTTTCAGCCTCTCAAATATGGAGATTTCCTGTTTTTCTTCTGTTCTATATCATATTAAAATCAATATCAATAAAAAATAAATGGCCGTCGACGGTATCTCAGATCCTTCATTGTAAGAACTGTGTACAGACGTCCAGCTAACTGGGAGAAAATACTGGAAGTATGTAGAGCACAATGGAGGCTTACTACCGTGGCAGGGACGAGCGGAGCGCTCCCTGAGCTGTTACAGGCAATGAAATACAGACTCAGTCAATTAAACTAGCATTAAGCAGTGTCTGCCTTAATGGAGTCCATCTATTCTGCCTCCAGGTATGCTCCCACCTCTGATTTCAAAGGTCATGAGCAGATACTGAGTGCTATCCGTTAGAGGTAATAAAACCTGTAACAAAAGTATTTTATTGGCTGCTCTGCGATACAAATCAATGCTGACAAGTGTTGACCGTGTTCTGCATCGCAAAGTGACTTTCTGTGTTCTGCTGCTTGAACCTGAGAGCAGCTCTGCAATGCAAAAACAATCCGAGGCTTCTGTTTAGAGTGCCGCACTACCGCTCGTTCAGATTCCACTTCTCAAAAATCTGCCCGACGCTTTGGAGAATTGTGTTCAGTCGTCCGACAACGTCAAACGTAATAACAGTGAGTTTAATGTAACATTAAGATGAAGACTAGGGGCGGAGAGCTTAACTGATTTGGGGACGATTCAGACATTTATTGATTATTTGAAGCACAGATTGTTAGCAGCTGATGCTAGGTCTGCCGGGCGTGATTTATTATTATAAAAAAAACCTTAATTGCAGCCCAATTGCATCAGCTTTGAATCACTGAATCCACTTTCTTTTGGTGGCCTGTGTGTCTTGGTGAAAGCATCCTCGCTGTGCTAACACAGCCTCTGGTATTACCTGGACAGGGAAGGGTGCAGGCCTCCTTCAGGCTGATCTGCTCGTCTCCGTCGATGGCCAGCTCCAGGCTGCTGCACTGCTCCTCGTCCACCAAGCTGCCTTCTCCGTCGCCGGAGCCGTCCGACACGAAGCAGGACATGTTTCTGTAGCGTATGCCGTGTCCACACACCACGCTCTGACAACAGGAACACCACAGAAGAAGAAAGAGGATGATGAGTAACCGCAGAGAGAGAGGGGAGTTACATGAACCTACACCTCTGACAGCTGAATGTCGGTTAATTATAGCTATGGCTGCAAATTCAGACCATTAGCCATTTAAATGTCATATTAATGTGACCATTATTTAGAAAAAGACTACTTTCATGTCCAAATTACAATAAACAGAGTGGAGGATAAATAAATAGTTTGAAACAACATCAAGTGTATAAAACATGAACAACACTTAAAGCTCTTTAAAGCTTGTCTGACATCTAATGAAGTTCAAAGGCACTACTGCCTATTGATTTCCATGATCAACTCAAAGCTAATCCCCATGGACATGACATAGATAAAAAGAGCTTAATCAAGAATATTCAGTTTATTCAGTTTCATTTAGACTTGAGCACAACCAAGACCACTGTTTCACGGATCAGGTGACGCAACGTTATCTTTCTGAACACATTGGAACGTTCATTTTTTACTCCAGATTCTGAAATCAAAGCCAAAACGACTCACTCACGTCTCGGCTTCAGTTCGATTCAGTTCATCAACAAAAACGGAACGACTCCGGACATGAATCGCATCTGAAGGCATCACAATGGCTCGTGTCCACCGTACCGAGTGCTGCTTCACATTAACAATGCTCGATTGATCGTTGGACACTTGATGGAGCGAATGGAGAGGAACGAGGGAGCTAAATGAATGATGGCAGGTGACGAGTCTCTTTCTGTCGTCCCATTAAAGTTTTGTTTCACCAAGCGCTGTAATAATGTGACCTGGTGGCACACCACTCAAATTGAAGTGTTGAGGCTGGCAGATCTCTTGGCGCTGGTGTTGGTTGACAGTAATGTATCGGCATTGAAAGTGCATCGGATTGATTTTTTACTGTCCATCTCACAGAATAACTGTATGCGTAGGGATTTGATGGGGTTGCTCATCAATACTAAAGACTCAATTATTCATCCCCAGGTGTCAAGAATTCCGTCTTTCAGAATCAACTTTTGGCTCAAACTCGTGTGCGTATTGATCTCGGCCGAGCCAGGGAACTGTCAAAGCTGCATTTCTTGCAGCTGACAGAGGTCGATACGATCATCAATATTTAAAGCCCCTGGGTTGTGGTATAACGTTCTGATTTATTTATCAGTACCTCCACCCGGCACTCGGACCAGTCGCTGTACTGCCAGCGGTAGCAGGGTCGGACGGGGCAGGGCTTCCACTGCTCCACCTGAGGAGGGCAGGGCCGCCCGTCGCCCTGAGAGGCCTGGACCACCGAGCGCCGCCGCCACATCTTACCTGGAGGACACACAAACACAGGAAGTGACATCATCAGTTTATCCTCGTTCATTTTCACTTTGAGCATTTTTTGCTCTTTGAAGGTTCGTGCCATTCTCAGACAAAAGAGTCCCGATGACGTATTGTTGGAGGCCAAACCCCGGAGTTAGCTTCACACTGGTTCCCCCGAGAAAAAGAAAGCAAGAGAATCAGCTCTGTGGCAAACAAATGTTTATGACACTTGCACGTTTTGTTCAGCAAGACAATCTTTATAAACGAAGCGTGGATACAGTCGGCAGAAGTAAAACGCTAACGTTAAGCTGTAAACAAGCTACAGCACAAAACTAAAGACGAGTTTTCCTTCTTACAGCGCTGAGTCGTCTCATTCAGCCGCTTAGTGGGGTACTGACTGACGTATTTTATGTCGTAGAACAAAGTGCCAAAATCTCATTAGCTTGCATTTCAAGCATCTAACAGAAAACCCATTAAATTAACCCGTTGACATCAAGACGAGGGGACAGTAGAAAGAAAAGCTAATTTCCGGGTTTTATGACTCGTTCCTGCAGCACTCTAAATGCCACAGATTTCTATTACCGTAGTTGCACTGCCTACGTCTTTGTTTATTAAAACAATTTGGATTTAGAGAAATTAAATTAGGTCCCACTAAAGCTAGAAAAACCACCAGAACAGGGTCCACTCGGACTAATTCTCTGTCCCAGAATTGAAACTTGCGTCTTGCATGATAGAAGATGAATCTTCAGGGATTTTCTTCTTGTTTTTCTCAGCATTTTTCTTTTAATAATACAATTCCACAGATTGTAAAGTGGTTGTTTTCTGGACGATAAACTAAATGCAGACAGTGTTGGCAGATGTAGTGACCACTGCGGTTTACCACACGACAATCATCCATTCCCTCTGTGAACAGCTCCTTCTAAATTAATGTGTGTGTGTGTGTGTGTGTTTTGAAGGCATTAAATTGATGTTGCTGTGCACAACAGCGCTTCACTTAACGGAGCCGGCTCCTCTAAAAAGCCGTCCAGACTGCACTTTTTCTCCGTCATCTTGATCGGCTCTTGGTCCACTTGAGTAAAACGGCTTTTGTTCCACATCACTCAGCAAACTCTCATTAAATCAATCGGGAACACCTCGGACACCGTTTGATTTAAGTGCAGAACTGAAGCTATGAATTACTTTGTGTAACTCAACACAGAAACCCTGCACGCACACACACACACAAACACACACACAAACACACACACACACACACGCACACACACACACACTTTAAAATGCAACCTTCCTGTCAAACCGCCCACTCTCAAACCTCAGAACTCTTCATTTCTTGTGTATCCCGCTCTCCTTATTTACATTGCCGAGCCAGCAATCTGCTCACCTCAGAATACACCTTTGCCAACCCATGCCGCCTTTCAACACATAAAACACAAATCAGGCTTCCCACACACTCACACAAACTGTACAACCTTGTATCCCAATCCAACAAGAGAACATCCCACACAAGAAACACATCAAACAGGGTCCCCTCTTGCTCCTTCAGCCCTTCCTAAAACTTTTATCTTATTCCTTAAGATTTAGCAACGACTGCTGCAGCGGCTCTTCTTCAAAGCGCTCCCCACAGCCCTGAGGAGCAGGAAGATGTAGTGGCACAGAATCAATTGTGTGAACCGCCGGGAACAACAAGCAGGCAACAGGAGGACACATTTTTCGCCGGTCATTTGGGAAGACTCTTAAATAAACACTTCCTCTCTTCTGCTGTTGTGAGGGTTTTCTTTCTGGACAAATGCCTCCAGAGGGAGCAGGAAGTGTCTGATATGGGACTTTTTAAGTTATCCAAGCCAGGATGTTCTGCTGAGCATGCATGTTTTTACTCACACACACACACACACACACACACACACACACACACACACACCACCATGCTGGGAGAAACATGTTAATGCAATAGGCTCTTACAAACAATACTGGGACAAACTTCCTGCCTGTGAACACGAAGCTTTAGAAGCTCCTTGAGACCTTCACCCTCATGTTCTTTACTTTCAGCTTCACATTCACTCATGTGTACATTCACAACTTGGGGCTGACGAGTACCAACGCTGGTGCAGAGCGTCATAAAGTCGACTGTGTTGCATCTTCTGTGTTTGATTCTTTTGATGTTACAAGCAGCCGAGGGACTTTAAAAAAAAAGTCACACCTGTTCCTCAGATGTGCTCTAATGCGCAGAAAATGTGTGAGAAAATCTGGTATAATTATGTATTTAAAGATACAGTAACGAGATGAAGTCTGTTCTGAAAACTGTTCCGTTACCATAGAGTTCAATGCTTTCTATAGCTTTTTGTAGCAGCGCTGAGAGAGCTGCTTATTCATGACCATTTATGCACACACCCTGCCACTGGTTTCACACTATTCCACGGACCTACGGGTTCCACGGACACACCAAGAAATGCAGCAACGCACCAACAAAGGCAGGAGAGATTAGAATGCACCAGCGTAAACGTGGATCTAAAATAAAAGGAGTCTGCATGTCTGTCCTTCGATCTTCTCGACAGCCGTTCATCCGATCGACTCCACACTTGTCGGCCGTCTAACTGAGGATCAAAGGAAGTGCAGAGTCGAGTGTGAGGACAGGATATCATAACTAGAAAATGCATTTCCTGCTGAAAATGCATTGGAATGCTGAAAACTGAAATTAATCGCAAAAACATTGCTGAAAATAGATATCCAATTTTTTAAAAATTGCAAAAAGCTTAATAATTCAAAAAGTTGAAAGATTACAAATATGAAGTCATATCGCCCCTCTCCTGAAAGAGCTGAACATTTTGATATTCGAACGGTTTCTGTAGCTTAAAAGAATTCCAGCGGTAGTGATATTTGTAGTAGTAGTAGAAGTTGTAGCAGAAGTATTATTAGCAGTATAAGTATTAGTAGCATTTGAATAAGTACTAGCTGTAGCAGTAGTGATATTTGTAGTAGCAGTAGTAGTAGAAGTTGTAGTCGAAGTATTAGTAATTAGAAGAAGTAGTAGAAGTAGTAGTATCAATCGTCGTAGTAATAGCTGTAGTAGTGGTCGTAGTATTTAATATAACAGTAGTAGTAGTATAATAAGTAGTAGTATTAGTAGTAATAGTAAAGTCAGTTTTTGAAGTAGCAGTAGTAGTAGTACTAGTAGCAGTCGTACTAATAGCTGTAGTAGTATTAGTACTGGTTATTAGTACTGGTAGTAGCAGGAATAGCAGTATTAGCAGTTGTGGTATAAGTAATAATCGTAGTGGTAGTGGTAGTAATAGCAGTAGTGGTAGTAATAATATTTATGGTAGCAGTAATAGCAGTAGCAGTAGTAGTAATAGTAGCAACAGCAAAAGTTGAAGTAGTAGTAGTAAGGCAAGGCAAGTTTATTTGTATAGCACATTTCAACAACAAGGTAATTCAAAGTGCTTCACATAAAACCATTAAAAGCATCAAAACACAAGGCAAAAGAAAAGGAGATTTCAAAGTAAAAATTGATTAATATATTCATTGAATGTGGTTCAATTAAAGGCAGCAGCAAACAGAAAGGTCTTCAATCTTGATTTAAATGAGCTGAGGGTCTCAGCAGACCTGCAGCTTTCTGGGACTTTGTTCCAGATATGTGGAGCAGAAAAACTGAACGCTGCTTCTCCATGTTTAGTTCTGTAGTAGTAGTAATACTAGAAATATTAGCAGTAGTAGTAGTTGTCGCAGTATTAGTAAGAGCATTCATTGTTTCAACAAAAAAGCCGAATTTTGAGCTAAACGTTTAAATCCAGTTAATCCATGAGGCTTTTATTTTGAAAGGGTGGGACTGGGTGGGGGAGGGAGGGGGAGAGGAGACATAATCATCATGTTTGACACACATAAACAGAGGTTATTGACAGGCTTCATCACAAGCAGTTCAGTTAGAATTCACTCTCTGGGGCTTTTATTTTGAAATGGGGTGTGTGTGTGGGGGGGGGGGGTGGGTGGAGGAGGGGGGAAAGACCTCTAAAGATCCCTAAGACCTGAATGACTGTATGAGAGAGAGACACACAGAGAGAGAGGGAGAGGAGTGTATGTGAAGGAGAAGAAGAGGTGCGACAAAAGTTGGAATGCTTAACAGCATTCCAACAATAAAGAAACAGGATAACAAAAGTTGGAATGCTTAACAGCATTCCAACAATGAAGCGCTAACTCTACTCTAGCATTCCTATGTCATGGCAGGTGTATTGCTCAGGACCAAAGGAAGCATTGTGTCGAGTGAGAAGTTATTTGTATGAGCAGTTCTCCAGAGAGCAGCATGCAGCAACACCGGATCGGCCTGTTCCCAACAGGGCACTGCACTAACAATACAGGATCTGTAAAAACTGAATGTAAACACAACTTTCGTTTGTCTCCAAGAGTACTTCACAGGGCAGCTTTAAGTCTGTTAAGATCATCTCATCCCACACTACCTGACAGTATCAACTCTACACAGGTTGTATCAGCTTCTTCTGTGTGATGTATTCAAAATAAAGACTTCAGACTCAAAAACGCAGAGAAACGGGACCCATTCTGTGCCATGTTTGGCTGCACAGCATGGGTTTGTAATGACAGATGAGAGGTTAAAGAGGCTAACCCCATTGGAGCTGAATCACTGGCCGCAGTTGCAAATTCAAGAGGTTGATGTGTTTGGTCATTTACCAACAACACAGTGGAGGTGACTAAGCTCAGCTTGTCTAATTCGGCGTGATTCGACTAGTTTTAATGCAAAGACGTTGTGTTATTTGTCCCTGAGCTTGTATTTGAAGGGATCTTTTTACTTGTTATTTACTTTGTTTGCTCTGGCCTCAGCTTTGAGCTTGAGCTGATCTTCTTACCATCTAGTCCGCACGTCTGTGAACAGTCGGACCACGGCGACCACTCCGACATCTGACAGTTGACGGGACACTCGACCACACAGGAGATGTTCATCTGCCACTTCTTCTCCAAATTCAGCTGCAGCACATGTAGGAAGTGAAGAGGTTAATTCATGACGCGTCAGCCGACTCAATCAGTTACGGCCAGACAGCCGCTTGACCTCTCGGCACTACAATTCCCAGAAGCCTTAGTTCTGGCGGGGGACGGACTGTGCTGGGCAGCATCAGGCCAGCGAGGTTGGACTATCGAGGCCGCTGTGAAAGCCGCTCTGACACAATGTGTTTTTGTGAATGAGCCAGATGAAGGAGTGTGCCAAGGGTTAAATAGCTGTGGTGACGGCTCCGCCACGGCCCCCCCGCGGCCCCCCCGGCTACCGTTACAGGGAGCCGAGGCACATTATGGATGAATAAAACCCTCAGCCCGAAGCAACGACAACAATCTCTGCATGGGAATACTCCTGAATATTTCATGTTGCTGTGGGCCTAATAGTACTGGAAGGGTACGCTAGTGATGTGATTAAGTCATCAAGTAAAATGAGTGTGTCAAATAAAGAAAGTAGAAAACTAAACCGGCCAAAAAATGGATTTTTGCACGTCTCACCTCCTCACAGAATTTGATGTCGACGGATTTTCCGTCGCTGCGAACACAGTCGAGCATCCGGGTCTTGATGCCGCTCCCACACACGGCGTT